>NW_015555746.1:670693-677311 GCF_001515605.1 Sinocyclocheilus anshuiensis
CTTTCCCTTTACCAGCACACACATACTGTAGTCACGTGAAAGGTTATGTACAAGCTAATGTTTAACCTTAAAGTGAACACATAATGTCCAACATTAACTTTATCGTCATTTAGAGTGTTCAACTGAAGTGTCGTCATCTTTGGTTAACTATAACTTTGACATCTGGTTTTACCTTTCACCCAATAGAATATGGTTAGCTGGATGCCTTACCTGAGCATGACCTGCATCTTCACCTACATTCTCAGCTTTGGCATGGGACCAGGTGAACTACAACACCCTGACATACAGTGGAATGTATATATAATGCAACCAATTCTATAGTGTTATTTTATACTGTGTTTTGGCATTTATCAACACTGTGTCCATTTCTTCATACGCTAGCTGGGGTGACTGGAATCCTCCCAACAGAGATTTTTAACCAAACATCACGTCCTGCCGCCTACATGACCGCTGGCTCTCTAATGTGGCTTAACCTTTTCATTATCGGGATGATCTTCCCTTTCCTTGTGGTGAGAACTTGAGAAAAATAGTCTTAATATCTGACATATTTGACAAAATACCCATTAAGAATAGGATTTCCTTTTCTTCTGAATGTCCTCTGTGTGTGTTTTTGCAGAGCGGTTTAGGGCAGTATTGCTTTGTGCCATTTGGGGCTGTGTGCCTCTTGACTGCTTTATATATTCAGATGGTTCTACCTGAAACCAAGGGAAAGACCCTATCGATGATCACTAAAGAGTTTTACAGACTCAACTACCATGGACAGGTGAAGATGGATATAGAAGGAAAACAAGCTCAGTACCAACTAGGGGAAATCTTTCACTCCACTGCCTTATAGAGTGTTAAATTCTCACAAACTAAATTAATATTTTTAGAAAAATATCTTTAAAACGATGCCTTAACTGTTCTTCATCGTGCAGTAAGTTTACATCTTTGTACATGCATTACTTGCTGATTAAATATTGTATTCTTCATCACTTGACTGACTTGCTTTGCTTACTTGATTCATCCATTAGTACAAGATATTGCTAACCATAGACTTAACTGCTTGGAAATGAAATGAAACTAAGTTCTCTGTAGCTCCCTTTACCATGATTCCCATCAGGTAAGAAAAACAAAATCTTTTTGTAGTTTTGTTAGCACACTTGATACAGGAGATGGTTTAAGATAACACTTAGGTACGTTGACTTTGAGGGTGTGCAGTTATAACATTTCTGCTGAATGTTTTTCCTTAAGGTCAGTGTGACTCAGCAACACTCTTACGGCGGCGAACCCCTGAAGCTATTCTATGGCAACAGAGAGCTTTAGTTCATAGTAAACACGTGATTCTGTCTGGTATTTAGAACAGATTAACAAGACTATTCTTCTAAATCTGTTGCTTATTTCTGCAAGATTATCTGCACAAATAGGCAACCGTGCCTAAAGTTCTGCCAACTTTAAAAGGACATACTGTTTTAGGTCACCAATTACCTAGCTAACTCATTTAATGTAGTTTTGTACTGGACTGGGCTGGGCTGTTAAAAAGCCACAGACCTTGATGTGTTATATTCATACATCAAAGTTACTAATACTGAAGTTGTTAATTTTGTAAAAAACAAAACAAAAAAAAGCACTAACATCTGACAGTTTGGTTTTTGGCTATTGTGAAATGGGTTAGCTATTAAAATTAGGGTGAAGTCAAATTGGTAAACTGTATGTTAAATGTGAATAAATGTATTCTAAATACACTATAATGTGTTTTTGTTTTTTTTTGCTTTTTTTAAATGGCTTCTTAAAATAAAAAATTGTATGCTACAAACAGGACACACATTTTCAGCTAGTTTGTGCTTAGGTTATACATTTGCTTATGATGGGACATTATACAATTTCTTAATATAAATTTTTCACAATATTTAATAATTACTTGTGCCACTGACAGTGACTTCATATATAGTATATTCATAATAGTATAAATAATTAAAACACTTCACCAGAAGTGCAAATGTAAGGAAATTAAACACTTCAACAAAAGTACATACATTTAAAGTATTAAAACACTTCAACAGAAGTGCAAACATGTAAATAATTGAAACACTTCAACAGAAGTGCAGTGTACTATATATGGTACACAATAATGTGCCTGCTTTTATGTGTGCACGTTTTAATCCAACTGTGTAAGTGTCTAACACAATTCCATATTTCTGTGCATGCAGTATGTGTGCTTGTCAACAGGTGTGTTTATGGCTTCAGGCTTTCTCGCGCTTTTAAAAAGGGCTGCAGGTTGTTTTATGCTCGGCATGGGTTCTTTTTAAAAAAAAAAACGCAATCAGCCCAATAGCCTGCTTTGTTTTTGGTTTTAGAAACCCCTTTAATTCCATTAGCCTTTGCACATTCAAAAGCTTTAATTTATTAGGACGGCCTATTTTATCTATCATGTTAAGGTAAATTACGACAGTCGAAAAACATTTTAAAAATAAATAAAATAAAATAAAACAAAGATACTTGCACATTATTGCACAAAATTGCATCATAACAGATGTAACACAAATCTGTATTGTGGACTGATATACTACTGTCTATATTCGAATTTAACTCTAAACAACTTTAATAAACTATGTTTAGGTGACTGTTTTTCTACTAATGTCAAAATTATAATTGTTATTATGCCAACATCATGCCAACAGATGGCGTCAATGAGCTAAAGAATTGGTTTAGAAATCCAAACGAACGGAAATAAACGTTCTGTTGACCCTGAAATATGTACAAATTGAAAAAAAAAGGTTGCTTACAGGTTACACTGGATCTAACCAAAGTACTTTTTGTGCTGGTTATTGTTTTGGGTTGACTGTAAAATCGTTCTCATTTTCATTTAAGGTAATATTTACCTTAGTCTAGGGTGACCATATTTTGACTACCGAAAACCAGGACACTCGGCCCGGCAATGAGATACTCAAATGATACTCGAAGTTTACTCAAAGATGCCTTATAATTTCAATAAATTTAAAGTAATGCCTCCTCTGTATGGATAGAACATTTTTATATTACAAAATACTATCTATAACCAAAGACACAAATTCAGATAAGCTTCTCAGAGGTTACTCAACATGTTTTATTATGACAAGTTTCAAAAATAACGAATGAAATAATGATATAAATAATGTCTCTTCTGTATTAGAAAAATAAATAAATAAATAATAAATAACTAAAAAATACCTCTGCTATAGTAGCAATCCAAATTTAACAAAAATAGCTCTCACAAACTTACAAAAACTAACTAACAAAAAATATCTATATCTTTAGTTTTCTTCTTCATCCTCGTTTTCCTCTTCATCCTGTTTTTCGTCCTCATCCTCCTTGTTTGCCCATCTATATTTTGCTGTAGAGCTGATCTTTCCCAGCAGTTTTTTGTTGCTTAACAAATAAGCATGAATGTCTTTGCAAGAAGTGTCTTTGAAGTTGTATTGCACAAATAGAATCCCTTTCAATGACTCAACAGAGAGCTGGTTCCTCTCCTTTGTCCACTGGCTCTGCATCAGTGAGAAAACCCTCTCAACATTTGCATTGTGAGAGGGAAGTGCAAAGACAAACTGTGCAATCTTCAGTAGTTCTGAGTAGCATGCAATGCTTTTGGCCTTCTCAAAGTATTTGGTCCACTTCTGGTGCACCTGCAGGCCAACGAACTCCTCATCACTGTTGCACCTTTCTATGAATTTCTTCAGATTGGTGACCTGGTCAAAACACTTGACATCATCAATTGGCACCCCCTTCTCTCTTAGGTACTTGATGCAGGCCTCCACATCATTCCAATCTGGTGGCTCACTCATATCCATCCACATAAATGTTGAGAACTCTTCCATGGGAGTCATCCACTTCTCCAGATACTCCAGACATGCACTGTACAGGCCTTGCACATCAGCACAGAACTTGTCACAGCCCTCACCAAGTCCATCTCTGCGATTTTCTGCCAGTAGTCCCTTAACTTTAAGAGACATGAAATTGTTGCTCTTACGTTCAAGAAGAATGTTGTGGATGCTGTTCAATATTTTCTTCCATGGGTTCTTTTTAAAAAAAAAAACGCAATCAGCCCAATAGCCTGCTTTGTTTTTGGTTTTAGAAACCCCTTTAATTCCATTAGCCTTTGCACATTCAAAAGCTTTAATTTATTAGGACGGCCTATTTTATCTATCATGTTAAGGTAAATTACGACAGTCGAAAAACATTTTAAAAATAAATAAAATAAAATAAAACAAAGATACTTGCACATTATTGCACAAAATTGCATCATAACAGATGTAACACAAATCTGTATTGTGGACTGATATACTACTGTCTATATTCGAATTTAACTCTAAACAACTTTAATAAACTATGTTTAGGTGACTGTTTTTCTACTAATGTCAAAATTATAATTGTTATTATGCCAACATCATGCCAACAGATGGCGTCAATGAGCTAAAGAATTGGTTTAGAAATCCAAACGAACGGAAATAAACGTTCTGTTGACCCTGAAATATGTACAAATTGAAAAAAAAAGGTTGCTTACAGGTTACACTGGATCTAACCAAAGTACTTTTTGTGCTGGTTATTGTTTTGGGTTGACTGTAAAATCGTTCTCATTTAGGACGTTTGGAAACTCTACCTTAGTCCTCAGATGAACATCCACCAAGTTGTATGGACTTTGAAGTGCGGGGCAGAGGGTGAGAGAAGTTATAATTCTGTTTCTTTTGGATTTTTTTTTCTTTTAAATTTATACAAAATTAAGTATTGATTTGAATGGTTAATTTATTCATCTACTGCACTTCAACCCTGATGTACACTGCTGTTCTTTCAAGTTAAATTTTCAACATTTCAAATCTCACTAAGTGAGACTTTCTGTATTTCCTATGCATATTTTCTACTTTTCTGCTGCCAGGCGTATATCACAAATGGAAACACAAAAAAGGAGTGCTGTACTGCATTATGCAATATTGCACATAAATAAAATGAGAATATGTGGTTAGTTTGTGTGGTTAGATGTGTGGTTAGTTTATTTCAGAGACATGTGGCCTTACATGCAGCCTCAGGTTGGAATTGTTTATTGAAAAAATATGCATAAATAGATGTGGTTCATTAATGAAGCAGAAACTGATAGTCACTGATGCCTTAACCTTGGATCTGTGCTTCACAATTGCATTCATTCAAAAGAATGGATTAACTCTTTATTGGAACTGGTGTCAAAATAACAAGCCTTTAAGCAAATATTTTGTGCCTCTTGTCATTGTTACTGGGCCATTACTTGTGTATCTTTATGATTTTGACTTTCAATCAGACAAGCAGCAGGAAAGAGATTTTGGAATCCTCATCAAGGCAGCACTCATGTCTATGCAAAGATTCATGCTTGCATGTGAAGGTACAATATTAGCAATAATGAAAAGCATGATTTTGGTTTTCTGTTATATTTTGGCCTTATTACCAAATAATCCTCATTTAATAACATTATGCATATATATATAATGTATATGTTATGATTGGATCAGTTTCACCAGTCAAGTATGAAATAACAAAAAACTACACTTATTGCTTTCACAGCAGGTTGCCAGAGTCACACTATTTTTACACAAAATAACCTAGAACAATATGCACAATTATGTGTTCTGAAGTGCTCATCACAAGAAAGAAAATTTTCAAATACAATTTTATTTTATACCCATCTCTGTACCAAATAGACAGAGACACAAAAACAGTGTACAAAAACAAACATCAATAGAAAAGTATGCTTATATCCAAATGTCCAAAAATTGATCAACGTTGTGACAAATTTCAGAGAAACAACATTTTGTCAGAAAACAAAAAAGATAGAATACCAAACGTACACCTTTCTATGTGCATGTCTTTATACAAAAGTGTCAATGCAACTCTGTTTGTATATGGTTTTTATAAGATAAGTCCTTTAAATGACAGATTTTTCCTACCCATCGCTGTTCACAATCAGTACTGGGAAGGCACTTTGCAACATACAAATATACAAATAGATAAGCAAGAAAACAAACAAACATTTCCAGTGATGTAATAAGCCAGAACACCATACAAGACACAAATAACAACAATAAAAATAACTGAAGAATTCCCTACAACTTAAAATTTGTAAATAAATAAGGGCTGCAAATATTCAGATCACACTACTAGCAGACAATGATTGTTACTATTAGAATTGTAAAATTGCAATCAATTAACAGATGTTATGATCTGATATTAGCAATGATTAGTCAAATAAGTAAGCTGAAGCTAAAAAAACCTGCAGGTTTTCCACTGCTCCGATCAGTCCGCTTCAGATTTTACGGCTGCACATAAAAACAGTAAGTCGAACAAGTACATAAGGTAATAAAATAAAGATTTTTTTTGTGTGTGTACATTATGTAATTCGTAGCTTCAATCATGAGTGACCGCTTGCAAAACCTCGGCAACGTTGTACAAACTACCATTCCAAATACTCCAAATACATTTATGGTACACTATACTAATAACCTGCAGGGTAAAATAAAAGGAATGGTAACCAGCATTAACACTGCATTTAGAGTAAGAGGAAATATTTGCATAATAATAAAGACACAACAAAATTATGGATGTGTCAATAACAACTTAAATCAATTCTGTTAAAACTTA
>NW_015555746.1:677326-677473 GCF_001515605.1 Sinocyclocheilus anshuiensis
AAAAAAAAGACGATAAGAAAAGATTCAACAAGGTCAAGGAAAATATCTATTTACAAGGAACCCGTTTACATAAACTAATATAATTGGCCATACATATATATATATTCGTTTTTGATATATATATATATATATATATATATATATATA
>NW_015555746.1:677624-690403 GCF_001515605.1 Sinocyclocheilus anshuiensis
TATATATATATATATATATATATATATATGAATGTTACGTCATGTATAGTGACAAGACTTTAAATTAAGCAGTAATGTACTGAACCACTCTGATATATTAAAAAAAGATTAAAAAGCCCTCTGTTTATATTACATTCTAGAGATAAAGGACATTGGAGAGACCACAACATACAAACGTGTACTCATACATACATGTCATCACTCTCGTGCCGTCCTCCTGTCAACTGCATGATTCAAGAAAATAGCACATCGCAACAAAACTCAATATATACCTTTGCGTAAAGGAGACTTGGACACCGGTATCAATAAGTTAATAAAATATATTCTTTGCTTCTTGCTATATCTTACAGTGAAACCTGAAACTGGTCCCTGTTGGATATTAAAAACGGACACACTTTTTGTGAGCCAAAATAATCTGTCTCAGAACTACCAATGATAAACAAAGAAACACCACAAAAATGACTAAGTTAAAGGGTTAGTTCACACAAAAATGAAAATTAGCCTGTGCTTTACTCACCCTCGAAGCATCCTAGGTGTATGTGGCTTTCTTCTTTCAGACGAACCCAATCAAAGTTATATTAAAAATTGTCCTGGCCCCTCCAAGCCTTTCAATGGGGGTAAGTGGGTGTTGGTTGTCAACAGTTCAGAAGACATGAAATAAAGTGCGCGCATCCGTAATAAAACGTACCTCACACGGCTTCGGGGGGTGAATAAAGGCCTTCTGTAGCAAATCCATGCATTTTTGTAAGATAAATATCCATATTTCAAACGTAATAAACACTTTTTTCTCACTTCCGCTGACTGTCATATGCGGAAGCTGTTCAGGCGGATGACATAGGATGTCGGTGTTGCGTGATTAGTGAAGAACGTGGAGACAAAAAAAAAAAAAAATGCCGGTCATGAATTAGAAGCACGAAAAGAGGATTTGTAAAGAAAAATGTCGGAGGATTTCGAAGAGGAGACTGGTTTTCCTTTGATAAAGTAAGGAAACTTTGTTTCCTTTGCTCCTGCATTTCTCAGAGGCTTGCGCACGACGCATACGTCTTACATCATCCGCCTGAATGGCTTCCGCGTACCACAGTCAGCGGAAGTGAGAAAAAAGTGTTTACGTTTGAAATATGGATAATTTTCTTACAAAAATGCATGGATTCGCTACAGGAGGCCTTTATTCACCCCTCGGAACCGTGTGAGGGATGTTTTATTACAGATGTGCGTACTTTATTTCATGTCTTCTGAACTGTTGACAACCAACACCCGCTTACCCCCATTGAAAGGCTTGGAGGGGCCAGGACATTTTTTAATATACCTCCGATTGGGTTCGTCTGAAAGAAGAAAGCCACATACACCTAGGATGCTTTGAGGGTGAATAAAACACAGGCTAATTTTCATTTTTGGGTGAACTAACCCTTTAACAGCCATTATTTAGCCTGAAGTTTTAAAGGATTTAAAATAATTTAAGCATTTGTTAAAGTAACTCATACAGAAAAAGACTAAAATATTTATGTTTTATATCTAGGTGTTAATGGTCATTGGACTGCAACAGCTGCGCAAATTACACAGTCTCAATGTTTTCTGATTGTGAAAACTGTTGTTTAGACTGTTAAAATTGTAATGCTTGCTAATGTTATGCTTCTCGGTGAGGTAAGTCTGGGCAAAAATAACCTAGAGGTACATTCTGAAAGTTTGGGACATCATCCTCAATCCACAATCTGGAAGCTGAGAGACACACGTGATACACATACATGTCAAAAGCAATTAATTTTTTTTTTAAGGATAGACCAATGAAGTTGAGGATTTGTCAAAGGAGGAATAAACAGATTAGCTGCTTCACACCAAGATAGAATCAAAATGGCATCCATGATGGCAAAGTCAAAACATTAACAAACATTAGAATAGTAAGAAAAGCCAAAAACAAAACAAAAAGTAGTCTACATATGGCATCAAGGAGTATGAGACAACAGACTAAACTCGCAGTTATGAAAAGTTTGGTTGTCCAATAAGGTTATAAGAAATGTCTGAATCTCAAAGGGGTCATTTCTCCCCTAAACCCATTCCACTGCTGCCCATCTCAGAGTCCACTAGTGAGGAGGCAAAGGCTGACTGGACGATCTGAAAGCCAAAGGATTCAAGAAGTGACATATTCTGTTGGGGGGAAAAGGGTGAGCAGAGATCACTGAGACCCGACCCGGTCGCAGCACGTTTCTTATGAACCCTATGATGGTGTTTGTTGAGGTAAGACTTTGTGCGGAAGGTCTGGCTACAGTCGCCGCAGGCAAACTTCTTTTCTTGGTCTATTGTTTGGATGTTTTTGGATCCCCCCGGCGAGGTCAATGCATCCTCAGGTTGGCCGTTGAAGATGAAAGATGTCACCTCCATTTCTTCTCCCTCTACTTTCTGTTCAGCCTTGAGGTCCGTTCCGTTGGAAAAGTCACCGAAAACTGCATCCGATCCATCAGAGTCCTGATGGGGGCATTTCCCAGCATTCTCCTGCCCGTCTGAGGTAAACACAGAGTGGGGAAGGGGATATCAGGGAAGGAGGGGGACAGAGAGATATATAGGAAGAGAGAAGGAGCCTCACATTAAGCAACACATCTAAAAATAAATATATTTCCTTTATACCTAAATCCTCATGACCACAGCAACTACTTATCTAAACCAGTTTCAGTATAAAAACAGCTTGGCCCTCACTGATCATTATATTGTGGCTTGTCTAATTTTTTTGTGCTGTTTTGTGACTTTGTGTAAGAAAGAGAAATATAATAAAAGTAAACTGCATCCTATTGCGTACAACATTATATGGAAAATTAATACTTCCGATTTTTAGTCTACTGAGTTCCTAGGCTCTAGAGCAGTGGCACTTAACATTAGTTTGGAAGCAAAAAGGACATTTTTATAATTTAGTCACACTCAGGTTGTTCCAAACCTGTATGAATTTCTAGTCTGGAACACAAAAGATGATATTTTGAAAAACTCCCAGGAACCAAACAACACTGGAGCCCACTGATTTAAACTGTATGGACAAGAAAATCTCTCAAAATATCTTCTTGTATGTTCCACAAATGAAAGGCAGTCAAACAATTTTGAAACAACATAAAAATGACTAAATTATGACATAATTGTAATTTTTTAGTAAACTATCCCTTTAAAAATGTGGAGATTTCTCTACCACAAAGTAGACTCTACCAATCAACAACCATGAAAAACTGAATTCTCTACTCTGCTCTGAATGATTGGTGCTCACTTTTTTCTACATGTTACTGAAATTAAGCCTGACCTACTAACCAAGTAGTTCTCCTAGCTACTAACAAATGAGCGACACTTCAGCGCATGAGACCATAGATAATTTCTGATTGGCTGAGAAGCACTATATTTGGGGAAAAATGAGACCTTGTGCTACAACACTCTCATTAAAGAGTAACATGTTCACTCTATGAACAACATGTTGAGTACCAAGGATCTAGAGTTACAGTCTCTCAAACTCTATTCCACTATTTTGTACTGAAAAATAATTGAAACTCTAGTTGGTTACAGCTACAGGGCAATTTACAGACCCAGAAACTTAAGAATAAATACAGTCCAGTTCTTCCAAAGCATAAATTATGAAAGACAAGAGGTCAGAATTGGGTGCTGTTAAAGCAAACTGCTGAAAATCAAGCAGCACTGAGAACCACCAGACAAAAGCATGAGCAAAATACTGACGAGACAATTATTAGGTTAGAACTGAAACCCAGACCGATATTTTACTTGACAGTCTTGTAAATGTTAATGGTGCTTAGCAGATATTTGCACCAGACTTATCAGTTACAGCATCCAGACATCCTCAGTTCTTTGGCTCACCACATTGCCACCCTCAAAACAGCCCGTACTGACCTGTAAGAGGTCCATGAAGTGGAAACCCTGGTGCTCCAGGAGAGCGGCACTCCCAGAAATAGGGAGTTGGACCTAGCTTGCCCAGGAGCAGCTCAGGCTGCAGGCCGAAGGCCGGAGGGACGGGCTGGGGTAGAACTGGCCCAGTTAGCCCCCGAAAAGACCCCTCTGTCTCGGGAAAGGTAACCACGAGCCGGCGACTGGTGCAAAGGTCTACACGCCAGTAACCGCCCCAAGAGTTAAGGGATATGGGTAGAGGAAAAGACAGAGGCCAAGGGGGACAATTCGCAGTCAGTACAGTCAGATGACCTCTAGCTTCACATCAGTTCAGAAACATTGTTTGTTCAAAGCTAAAATGACAAAAATAAGTTTTGAATGAATGAATCTTTTTCTTTCATTACATGCCAAGCCAGCAGCTCAATGATACTGTTGGAGTGATACTGTAATGACAATTCTGTACTGATGTAAAGTTAATGGCACCTTTCTGATGTATTTCTGCGTTTTTTTTGCATATTAACTGCCAAAACCCTAAAGCTTGCATTACAAGATCAAAAATAAATTCACTTCCTCTCAATTCTAGTGAATCCACATAGTAATTAACGTTAATAACCTACTGGAAACAAGAAAAAAATAGAATTTTCATAATTCTTGGCATCTCCATTACCAAGGGGTCATGGAAAGATTCTGGAATACTTTTAGTCCTTTAGAAAAAATGCTGTCTCCACATTGTTTCCTATGTTCAGTGTTCAGTAAGGATATTCCCCATCACAAGCTGCTGGATTTTATGGCAATAATTGTTTGAAAAAGGTCCATTAAATCCACAGAAATAATGCACAGCGTGTATGTGCACTTATGTGGACATGCATGAATGAAGGATCAAAAACGCTTTCATTATGTCAGCACTTGATGGAGATGATACAGAATGGGACACATGGCCATGCTAAATTGGTCAGCAGCAAAGTGACTAGCAGACAAAGCTGATTGATAGGTCTGCAACTATTATTTAGCTCAGGTCTTAAATCAACTGTATCTCTAAATGCACCTTATTTAAATAAAGACTAATAAAGAAATTTAAAGCAGTAATTGCCCCCAAAAATGAAAATTTGCTGAAAATGTACTCTCAGCCCATCCGAGATGTAGATGAGTTTGTGTGTTCATCAGAACAGATCTGGAAAAACTTACTTACCAATGGATCCTCTGCAGCGAATGGGTGCCGTCAGAATGAGAGTCCAAACAGATGATAAAAACATCACAATAATCCACAAGTATTCCAGAGTAAGCATTATTACGGAGTTGTTTTTTGGCTAGAAACAACGCTTTGACGTTAAAATACCTTAATGGTGGATTTGTTTTATTACAAACAGTTATTTACTTCACAAGATGTTAACTGATGGGCTGGAGTCGTGTGTATTACTTGTGAATTATTGAGATTTTTTTATCAGCCGTTTGGACTCTCATTCTGACAGCACCCATTTGCTGCAAAGGATCCACTGGTGAGAGATTTCTCTAGATCTGTTCCAATGAAGAAACAAACTCATCTACATCTTGGACTGAGGGTGAGAATATTTTCAGCAACCTTTCATTTTGGGATGAACTATTCTTTTAAAAGTAAATCTTTTTAATCTCATTTTAGTATTTTGCCAGTAAGTCAAATAATGAATAACGTACTTTGAATTTACACCTGGCAGCCATCCATTAACTTTGCAAAACTACAAGAACTATCTACATACTCGATACTTCATCAGTCAATTGATACAAAGGTATCATTACAATTGCAGTTACAATTACAAACATCCATTCTCATCCACTGAGAGAAAAGTCCTAAAAGATTATGTAATTCAGACTGCCAAATTCTGAACACATATCTCTGATTCCCTGCACATTATGCTGCAATAAATGATAAATGTGCAGCGCTACAATCTGTATTTGCGGTGAGTTTATATGCAAGCAGATGCAGCATCTGATAAGCAGCAGTGAAAAAGACAGCAAGTGAGCGGGCAACAATTTGACGCTGTGGGGAGAGGCTTGCTTGCCTTCCACTGCGCACTGGCGTCCTGAGTGGTAGGGGGCGCCGTTGTGCATCTGTGGTCTGTTGGTGCGCGGTTCAGGGAACTGATGTGCTGCAGAGGAAGGGAGCATGGACGAGCTGTGGTGCATTTTTACATGCACCTTTAAGTAGGATGCAGTAGAAAAACCTGAGACCATCGGAAGAACAAGTAGGAAAAACAAATAAAAACAAAAAACAGAACAACACTCAGTTTTATTAATCAGAAGATTACTCTATGGCTTTCAAAAAATATAAAGCATAAGCCACAAACCTTTTCAGTACTACTATTTAAAACTTCAGCCTTTTCCCCTTAAGACAGTTTTCTGCATTAATAAGCCAATCAGTTTCTGTGAGCCTAAGCTAACTTACTAAGGATGGTGTCAGTGGCAATGAAAATGTGGATCATTAGCTGGGTATTTTGTAAGCACAAGTTCTGCTGTGTTTATAAGCAACGCCTTGATAAAATGAGTTATTTTCAATGTGTGTCTGACCAGTACCTTTGTTGCATATTCCACAGTAGTTATGAGGTCCTTCACTGTGTTTTTTCAAGTGGTCGGTCATGTAGGCAGCCCGGAGGAATTTCCCACACACTTGACATGGTATCTTATCTTCATGGCATGCCAGGTGCGACCTCAGGCGATCTCGTGTAGCGAAAGATGCGTTGCATATCTGAGACATTTCAAGATATGGTTTACAAGCATTTTCCAAGAGATCATTTTTGGGAGTGTTATCAAAACATAAAGTTGATTTAATGGAGGTGTTCACTCAAATATTTAAATTCCACTCTAGTACATATAATGAATGTGAACGAGGACCTGAGCTGTCGAGATCTAAAACAACAACAAAAAAGCATCATTAAAGGATCATCCCATCCTGAAAGTGTTCAATATGACTAATAATAACATATGTTACATATTACAAATCTTTTGAAGCCAAATTATATTATAGCTTTGAGTGAAGAACCATCTTGTCACCATGAAAATTAAAATTTAACTTTTCTCAATGGAATATCGCAGTGTTTATTATAAATTATATATCTGCGCACATCACTTTTTTAATGCATGCACCCTAGTAATGGGCGCGTTCGAATCACTGCTTCACGAAGCTTCGAAACATTTGCTAATCTTTTGTTTCGAATCAGTGTTTCGGAGCGCGTATCAAATCGGCCAGGTCACGTGATTTTAGCAAACGAAGCTTCGTTACGTCACATTGTTTCCAGCAGGTGTCGCCAGCATGTGCGGTTTCAATTGCTTCGAAGCAGCGAATCATTTTTCGAAGCAATTGGTTCAACTGATTCAATGCTTCGAAAAGCTTCGTTTCTCCCAGCACCCTTTGTAATAATTAAAGTCCCCCTGTAGTCAAATATTTTATCCCTTAAAACTTATCTTTGATAATCAAAATGACATATTTAAATGTTTTTTCTTGTGAAAATAATGTTCTCATGCCTTAAAATAGCTTGAATGTAACTCAACACCCCTTTAAATTAACTCAGTCAATATTCAGTCCAGTCCCACCCTCCATTTGTTCTTGTTCGAGAAGCTGTTTTACTCATATACGCGTCACAGTACGGTACAAAAGATGATTGCAAGTTCGGTTTCATGCCAACTTAATGTCATTATTTACTGATAATAATCTCCTGCAGCAAACTGCTAACCACTGTGACCACCAATGTTTTTACATTCACAGACTAAAGCAACAATTCAATTTTTTGAAGGCCATGTAGATGCTTTAATCTGACTAAAATCCCACTGTAGCTTGATAATAACTACAAGTTAAACTAACCTGGTCAATCTGGTTTGTGAATTAATCATTTGCTGCATCCAAATTATATTATCCCATAAAAGTAGATCTTGTTTTTGTTAAGAAACAGTACATACTTTTGAGTGTGTAGCAGAAGTGTAGACAAGATTTGGGACATACTACCATGTCATAATTGCGTCTTCAATGGACCACTCTGTCACATAATTGTAATATACTATGATTTGGGACACACTCATTCTAAACCTGAATACTTTTAGTATTTAGGATGGGAAGTATGCAAATTAGGATGCAGAAAGTGAGACCAGATTTGTGAACTGCAGAAATTGATTCATTGCTTCTCTGTTTCTGCCACGGGATTGGCATCCCGAAGTAATTACACAAGCTTCAGTCTGAATCCAGCCCTTACGAAGATCTGAGATGACCGAACACCAGAGAAGAGATGATGCCAACCCCCCAGAGGATCTCAGATGATGCAAACCCTCAAACAACAAACAAAACTACCAAATTTTGCAATAAATTTAATCACAACATATAATCATTACAGTTAATAATGTCCATGTCTGTTTGATTACATGTCATTAACTAACTGCATTAATTTTACTGTACATTTCTGCCATATGGACATCAACCTGCCATAGTCACCACTGATAAGCTACTACTAAATATTATGTAGAAACTTTAAAATAGAAACGTAAATTTTCTCTAAAGTTGCTTTGCAACAATTTATATCGTGAAAAGTGCTATAGAAATAATCTTGAATTGAGATTATTTGATTAATTGAAAAAAAATAAAATAAAATTTTGTATGTGTGCCAAAACAAGATTTTACGTGAATAACGATAAAAATTTAAGGGGTGGTTGCATAAACTGCTTAGGGTACTCTTAAAAGTTAGCCATCTAACTGTTTCTGCAAAAATGGTCATAACTTTTTAAAATCAGTTACATAAAAATGCAAATTGGTCTCATTTAAATCCAAAAATAAGACCACTTACCACTTGGTTAACTGCTAGTTAGTCAAACTAGTTCTTCAGACACGGTATTAACATAGTGGTTATTTCTGTTTCTCACACAAAGCTACCATATGGCTTCACAAGTTTATTGTATTTTATGGTGTTTTTTTGTTGTTGTGATTTTGGAGTATGACAGCCCCAGTCCTGTCACTTTCGTTATATGGAAAAGAGTGGCTGGAATATGATTAAGAAATTCATTATATGAAAGAAAGCCATACAGCTTTGAAACATGAGAATGGGCATATATTAAAATGTAGCATTTCTCACCTGACACTTGTGAGGTCTCTCTGTGGTGTGAACCTGTTTAATATGTCCATTCAGATGGTCTGGCCTACAAAAACATCACACAAATCATGTATGATGACACAAATACAAAACGAATGCAGTGTATGTATAGAAGCATTCATAAATGACTGCGCTCACCTGGAGAAACCTTTCCCGCAGCTTTGACAGACATACGGTTTACCCACCGAGCCGTCGTGAGACCGCACATGGTAAGACATCCTGTCCTTGCGTTTGAAGCGCAGCCCGCACACCGGACACGCGTACGGTTTCTCGCCCGAATGAGACAGTTTGTGCCGGTTGAGGTGGTAGACGTCTCGGAAGACCTTCCCGCACAGATCACACGCGACGTGTCGTCTCGTCCTCTCGCGTTTACGGTTGTCCGCGGGCAGTCCGTTTTCCTGAAACCGCGCCTGGGGATGAGAGATCATCGTCGGGCCGTCCACAGCGACCAGCTCCGCTCTGGTGCTCACGCCGCCGGTGAACGTCCCGTGCTGCGTCTCGTGGTTTCTCAACTGGACGTCGTCGGGAAACAGCTTACCACAAACCCCGCACGAGAAAATCCCATCGTTTTCGTTTTGAGCAGTGCTGTTGTTGTAAGTGATCGGCTCTGTCGAGGGCTCTTTTTTGGGTCTCCCTCTGCCTCGCTTGGAGCCGTCGCTACTGAGGTGGCTGCTGGGAAACTCCAGTGGGGAAACCGCTAAGCGATCGGCCGCTTGTGCTCCGGAAGCGGCCGGCTGAGAGCTGTTACTTGGCTGCGTCGGATCGGCACTGTCGCTGTCGTTGTTGTCGGTAAACACTGCGCCGCTGGACACGCTCCCGTTTGACATGTCCACCGGCAGGGGGTATGACAGCTGCTCCGCGGCCCTGAACAGGCTGTGCTCGCCTCCTCGGGAAGGAGGCACGAGGATCTGCACGTTGGATTGTTTGATGACCTCCTGACAGATCTCGATGACAGATCGCATGAGCAGAAACTTCGCCGCGGTCATAAGCTCCGGGAAGCACTCCAGACGCACCACGATCTTAGAGGTGTACGCGAAGTCTAGGATGTCTCGGAAAACTTTGGGGCTGATCGTGTGCATCTCCAGCTCCTTGCCCTGGCCGTCGTCTTCCGCCTGACAGCTGAACACCGACTCAAAATACTCGCTGCACGCCGCCAGCACCGCCTTGTGCGCGGGGAAGCTCTCCTCCCCGACGCGCAAGATAACATCACAAAACCTGCCTCCATCTTTTCTCTGGCTGTTGAGGTTGTGTAGCATCTCTGCGCTGTGTTTGCTCACCTGGTACGTGTAGGAGGAATTCCACGGCTGTTCTGTCCTCTCCATGCCGCCTTCATTCAACAACTGAGCCTAACGCATACGACAGAAGAGGTAGACAAACGCAAACGAACGGCAAACACCCAATACAGAGAAGCACTCAGCAGCGACCACCACTCCTCGCCTTTTTAGCATCTAACATGTTAGCAGGGGGAAAAATGGCAGCCCCCCAGCTTCCTGTGAACTTCGACCTTTGCTTAAAGGGAGGGGGGGGGTCGTTCGCGTTTAATATTTTTTTGTTTTAGCACAGTTTATTTAATACATTACTTCGGTCCAAAGATAAAGCGTAGATACTGAAATTTAAGTTTCGCGTCCGTCTTCCTGGTTCGCAGCGTTATGAATTCACATCCTTGTTTTCCAGCGAGCCCCCTCCCCCAAATGTACGCCAGACACCGAATACATGACAGCAGACCGTCTCTTTCTCTCTTTTAGACATTGTAACCAATTAGAAAATATACAGTAAACGTGAACGAAATTAAAGTGAAGTGTCAAAACTCTTGAACTGGCACTGTAGCCTAGACAGTCAGTCAGACAGACAGCTGCTCTCCTGAACTGGTACTGTACATTTCAAGCACAAAGACACTAACAATAGAGAAAGGTAATTGTTGTAGACTACACTGCCTTGCAGTGTGCCTGGCTGCTGTATTGTTTGTAGTTTTGGAAATCAGATGCACAAATACTTTTAGGGAAACATTGTTTAAAAAAAAAACCATAAAATTGCATAAAACACTGGTTTCACACCACAGTATTTTATTAGTTTTTGAGCTCAGATTGTCTTTCTTGGGTAGTTGTCCGTTTTTTTCTGACAACATTGAAATGTGGTCTGATTAATAATTGCAATCAGTTTTTGTTCAGTTTGCCTTCATATTCATGTTGTGTTGTACTCTTATGTAGTTTGTCTGCTTTTAAGTTTCAGTCCATGCATTATCCAGTGTCCTTGGGTTTGTGAAAAGCCCCATATAACACAAAACAATACTGTGTAGAAAAGAAAAAAAACACCTGGCCAATCGGCCATGAGATTGGGTACAGAAGTATGGCAAAGGGAGTATGGCTTGGACATGCATGGTTAACACTAGAACAGACTCCAATTTATTTACCAAGGACGCCTGATATGTGCAACGCTAATAAATTCTACAACGTGCTACAGCAGTTTAGGCATTTTGAACATTTACTTGCAAGCATAGTATAATGACTGTTCATTTTCTCTGGAATATGGAAGAACTGGGGCATTAACAGCAAAGAACACCATATACATACAGCCATTCAGAGCAGAAGATTTCTTCAATCAACCCTCTGAAAAGTTTGCTTTTTTCCAGGCAGACAATTTAAGACCTTGAAATCAATGAGACCTTGACAACAATTTTATGTGAATGATTTTTATTTTTTTTTATATTTATCAACTATTTGTGCTTCTTAAATTAATAGCACATTACTTAATTGCCAACCCCTGCCACCCTAAAACAAATGTGATTCAGAGCTGTGATTCAGAGCAGTGCTTCTCATACAGTGACTAAGAAGACTGGCTGGAGAAGGGATGGGAAGGCTTTTTGCTTAAAAAAAAAAAAAAAAAAAAAAAAATCAAAAAGGAAACAAAGGCACAACTAGCATTCACTTCTTGGGGTGGAAGAGTGTCCCCTCTTGCAGAACATGCTGGCTTCAATATTCCAGCAAAAGTTTCAATGGCATGTATCTCTGGATTAGAGATGCATTAAATTGCTACACACAAACATCTCCTTTCCAACAAACCGGCAATCAGCAGTGGCGCCCTTTTCCGCCCAGATCAACTCTAGATGGGAAACATGGAACATTGTGAAAAACGCAACTTTCCAGTTTGTCAATAGCAGGATAACCTTCCCCACATAAAGACAGAAAATAATCTGTTTCGTAATAATCTGAAAATACATAATCTGTACAAATTCAGGCCTATACATTTACTTTACTGCAAAAACTGAAAATTCAAAACAAAAACTATGAGAAACTACTTTGTGACAAAAGCGGTAGGAAAAAAAAAAAAAAAAAAAAAAGTGTCTTTTCCCTCAACTTCAGGCCTTTAAAAACAAAAAAAAAAATTAGCAACTGCAAGGGTTTCAGACAGAGCACAGAAAAATAGACAGGGCTCTGACATCTGTACATTATGGTAGAAATCAAAGTTCATATCTTTCCAACTAGAGGGTAGTGGGGAAGGGAAGGGATGTCTTGCTTCACTCCTGCTGACTGGTCACAGGATGTCATCACTGGTGGAACTCGAGCTCGTCAACACTGATTACTTTAGTAGACGGCATAGAAGGGAGGGGCTGTTGCAGCACATCAGAACCAAACCACTTGGCCAGACCCAGAGGAGGGCTACCACCTCTTCGCTGTGAATGGTTTGTCCGATGAGGACCGTGGCTCTGTGACTGGGGGCCTCCCGATGGAGCCACTGGCAGATCTGTGGAGAAAATAAAATAATTGAAAAACCATACAAAAAAAAAAAAAAAAAAAAAACTAAAAAAACAAA
>NW_015555746.1:690715-697818 GCF_001515605.1 Sinocyclocheilus anshuiensis
ATAAAATAATTGAAAAACCATAAAAAAAAAAAAAAAAAGAAAAGCTAAACAATCAGAATATTTATTTGTAAAAATGTAATATATTCTCTCTTCTGTCTGGAAGTAAAGCATCAATATTTTGTTTAATTTTTTTTATCGCCATGTCAGCAGAAAGTCTGTCATCAGGGCAAAGACAATAAATTTGAAGCTTCAGTAATAAATGTTTAAAAGCTTGAATCTAGTAACAGACTGATAAAATGGCTGACTTTTTGGCAATGAGATGATCAGAAATGGATCAGAACACCACACGTTTTAGCTCAAAATAAAAACTATCACATCAGCAATTCTCTGAATTGCATTTATAATCATTAGATTGCATTATAATCGGATTATCAGCCATGTTCTCTAGTCACCGTTCTCTAGACAGAAACTGACTGAATTTAACAACTGATATCCACATTTTTAAAGACTTTTTTTTTTTTTAGCAATGACACATTAAATAGTAGTAAACAGTGACAGTAAAGACCTTTTAATGTTACAAAAGACTTCCATTTCAAATAAATGCTGTTTTTAAATAATCCTAAATTAAAAAAAAAAAAAAAGGTTCCACAAAAAAATTGAGCAGTACAACTTTTTAACACTGATAAAAAATGATTCCTGAGCACCAAGTGAGAGCAGAATAATTTCTGATCATGTGACACTGCAAAACTAAATTTCAGAAGCCATTACAGTTTTAAATGATAGAAATAAAGTAATTGATTTCCGTTTTTAATATTAAAAAATAAACAACTTCACAATATTAATGTTTTTATTGCATTCAACAAAGTAAATGCAGCTTTGTTGAGAAGGAGACTTTAAAAACATGTTAAAAAAATGAACCAATCCAACTTTTGAACAGTAGTGCATCACTCTAATGTAGTCATTTTAAGACACTGGTGCTATACTTACTTGGTCTCTGCTGCTGTTGAAGCTGTTGCTGCATGACTGCTAACTGCATGTGTGTTCCTGCAGCTCTAGGGGCCATGAGAGGATGCCCTGCAGGACCAAGGGGATACAGAGGCTGCCCTAAGAGGGCTGGGGGCAAACCCTGAAGCTGAGACAGGTCTACAGCCTGAGGGAACATGCCTGTTCATGCACAGAAAGAACTTCACTATTCACCGTTTTTAGTTAACAACAGGAACATGTCTGGAACAGGTATGAATAAAGAGAAATCAAAGTCTGAAACCAACCAGTTTGTAATAATGTGGGTCCGAGCTGTTGAGGCTGGATGCCCTGAGCCAGCATCCTCTGCATCACACTGGGATGAAGCTGGGGTGGAGGTCTGACCAAAGGGACATGGGGAAGCAAAGGAACTGGATACATCTGGGGCCTGGGGAAGGGAGAAGAGGGCCCTGGTGACAGCATGGTGGGAGTGTGGTGGCCAATTGTTGAAGGAGGCCTAGGTTGGTCTGGGTCTTTACTATGACGATTCTGAGTAGGAACGGGGGTGGAGCATGCCTTTACCCCACCAGTCTGAGGACCACTTGTGTCCACATCTTCCAGAAAGGAACTGGGTGATGGAGGCCCATCTACAAATGAAAAAGGTAATTGCTTTAGGAAATAGGAAAAAAGAAAAAGAGCTACTGTTTATTCACCCTGCTCTGATCTCTTGGTGCATGTGCATTGCTTCATACCCTCCTGTGAGTTATGAGAGTTCACGGTCTCCTCTTTACTTCCTGGTCTACTCCCAGGATCATCTCGACTTTTCTCTTTTGACTCGTACATTTTTTTGATCACAGAAGTGGGAGTGAAAGATGGAGACAGCTGCAGCAAGGGGGGGAAAAAAGGTTGTTTAAACCAAATACCAAGTAATTTGTTCGTTGGCATTTTCATTCTATAGAAGGACATTTAAGTTAATTCAAAACATTAAAATGGCTCTGTAATGCTGTAAGTTGATAAATACATCAGATGTATGATCAAATGCCTCCATGGCAGTTAAATTAAATGCGATAGATTTGGCTTACCACACTTGTTACTGTATTGCCAGGTGATGTCCGTCCAGGCAGGTGAGGCCCAGGTGAACGGTTCATCCTGGTTTGTCTACAAAACAGGAGATAGATGCAAATAAATCAATGCGTCACTGTACACATCAACCCCTTCCATTCATTAGGTTACTCTTTTGGATATAGCAACTGTTCATTTTATGAATAAAAGCATAAAAGTTTCAAATCTGGTTAAATTTCACCTTTTCAATTTACAGCTCTTAAATGTACAAAAATCAGGAGAGTCCAATTCAAGATGAGTAACTAAGTACTAAAAGATAACTCGGTGATTCAAGAGGCTGAAACCATTAGCAAGGCTTGCTTTAGGCCAACCTGCCTATTGTGTCTGATAATCAATATTACCTGTTACGAAATGCCTTATCGGGAGCCTGTTTGTTGTAGCCTTGTTGGTACTGTGGGTGATTAAGAACTGCCAGTTCCTGCTGAAACAAAGCTTCCAGACTGGCCTGGTCCACTCCCATTGGCAAAGCTCTCATCTAAGAATAAGGAATCCATCTCGGATTAACAAAATGCAAAACCAAGTACATACTCCAGTATATATTATCCTAATTGCATGTTAACAGCCTTTACACAAACAGAATATTTAGATTCTCAGAACCACTGATAAATATTGTTAAATGTATTTTTAAAATGTCATGAAGAGTTGATATTTTAATATTGGTATTTAAATTGGAAGGAATTTTAATATTTAGATATTAATGTTTGTATATTTAATAAATATATATTTTAAAACCAAACACAATTTATCACATGTAGACTTCTTGAAATGTAACAAGCATACATTAAAAAAAAAAAAAGAAAAAAAAAACCTTGCCATAGTATTTGAGTTTTACCTGTGGTGTATTCCTGGCCCGATGCAAGTCTGGAATTTGATCTAACACAGTTTGTGGGCCAGCAGGGAACCCTGAGATTCAACAAAAGATGGGTGAGGAACGTGGCATGAACAAATGACATTCATGTTGCACATTTAACATGCCTCTCAGTTTAAAATCAGTTACATTTAGGCTAACTCATTTTACCTGTTGCAGGTGGCATGCCTGGGAAAAAGTCCTGTCTCTGTGGGAAGAGTGGGGGTGAAGCGCGGTGGTGTACGAAGCCAGGCACAGGGCCATGAGGGGCAACCAATAATTCCTAAAGCACAAGATCTTATATTCCTTGTCAACTCAACACCATTAACTTAACTAGAACAGTGCTATAATACAATAAGAATAAGATGTGAGCTTCAGCTACAAGGTTACTAAAGCAGTCTCAACACTGCAGGATAGATATAATTTACTACAGTAAATTACTGGTGCCTCAGTTATTCAAAAAGACAGTGATTTGTGTGCATGAACTTATGTTTAGGCATTTCTGACAAAAGTTTGCACCATTTCTTACAGTGATTTCACATTACTGAGTTTCCTAATGTCCTGTCGAGTATAAATTAGTTAAAATAACTTGTTTAGAACAAATAGAATGTCTTCGACTTTGTCAGATCACCTGAAAGATGTTTTTCTGCTGAGAGGCAGGTACCTGTGCCTCCGATAAGGGCACAAGAGCAGGATCCACTGACTGCTGCTGTAACTGAACACAAAAACAGGGAAAAGTGATAATGTTAAGAGAGTTGGAGTATGAACCAAACAAAAACAGATCGTATACAGCGCATGCCATTTGGTTGATAAAGTTTTGTTAGCTGAAGTCAGAAACACTGATGGGACCTACATCATACCAGTGACGGCTTGAGCAAAAATGGTTAAAAACCAAGTATGTTACAAAAGATTCCTGGAGTCAGAACGGGATATACCAAAGCAATGCATGCAAAAGTTCACTGACAATTCAGCCACAACTGCTAAATACAAATTTATGCCCATCACTAGTCAAAATAAACACTCATTTACTAGCCCAGACAAACTAGCAAGTAAACAGCACTGGCTTGTGTTGCATGCAAAGGCGGGTAATATTTGAGCACAACAAGCTGGTCAACCAATACATCAATCTCACACATGCAGCTTTACCTGAGGCTGGACAGCATGCTGCAAGCTCTAACAAAACCATGCAAACATAACCGATGGCAGCACACTTACATTACCCCCGCTGGCTTTGGGGTGGGTGGGCAGGGTTCCACTTGCCTTCATGGAGCTCACTAACTTATTAAATGCAGACATGTCAGGGTCTCGCGGTCGTGACGCAGCCCCAGTTCCTTCTGTCAGAGCCTTTTCCAGATGCTCCACCATGAAGGGAGTTCCCCCACCTCCACTGGGCTGCTTTTGAGGTAATGACGGAGCTGGTTCAGGCTGCACCTTCAGTCCCTTCAAACCCACCTCCACTTCTTCCAAAGACAGCACCACCCCCGAGTTTGCTATAAGAGGGCAGACAGAAAGGCATTTCAATTCTTCTTTTTTTTTTTTATATAATGGGCAATTTGACATCTGTGGCCTGCTGTCTATAGATTAAGTTGTATACATTATTAAAAAATAAATAAATAAATAAATAAAATTAAAAAAAAACACCACCGCAAACCTCATTAGGCAATATTTCAATAAAAATATACAAGATGCTACTCACTGCTCTCCTTTAGGTGAGCCTTGTTGACATTCAAGCTGGACAATAGCGGTTTCAGGTCAATGTTGGCTTTATGCAGCAGCTCCAGAATGTCCACCTTCTCTTTGCGTTCCACTGAAGAGATGGGGGTGAAGTACAAAGACGTACCCTGATTTAGAGATCCAGTATGAGGTTCCAGACCTGACATACACACAAAATTATATTGTGTGCCATTTTGGCATATACATATAGTATGCGCTGATGCATCAGCCACTATATATATACACGTACATCAAAATGGCACACAATATAAGTCTGTGTGTATGTCAGGGTTATATATGAACATATACATATATACATATATATATATATATATTTTTTTTTTTATTATTTTTTTTTTTTACATATTACACATTTACATTCACTTTTCCATCAGAGGTAGGTAGCATTTACACTACCATTCAAAAGGGTCAGTAAGTTTTATTTTATATTTTGAGAATATAGCTTTTTTGTTTTTTACTTTGAGCATAGGAGACTTTAGAACGGTAACGTATACATAGGAAACGTATATAGGAAATAGCATGTATATATAGGAAACAGACAAGGATAAACAGTTAAATAAATGCAGCAATTCCTTCAGCCACAGGGATGGGAACTTTTATTATCTATGCAAAATGCAGTTTCTTGGCTGGGAAGAAATATTTATGGTAAATTGTCAGTACATCTAAAACTTACACCTTTTTCTGACTAGGTAAAACGGTCTTAAAAAAATATATGTATATTAAATAATAAAAAATACGTAATATTAAATAGCTTTTGCAGCTCTTTGTTGGGGTGTAAATGAATCGATTTAAAGGGTCATGAAACCCCATACTACTTTTTCTGAGATTTCTGAGGTGTTGGTGTTGCACATCATAGAAGACAATGTTAGCATCCATCCATTAATTTTAATTGTTGGAGAAAACTGGTTAATTTTCATCTTCCGGGTTTAAAATCTACATCGTGTTGATGTCACAATTTGTGACGTGGCAAAGGACTATAGTACATTGATGACGCGTCAGTCTATTAAATTGATGAGACTGCGTGTTCTTATCCAATGAGAAGACACATCGCTTAATTATTCACAACAGCATGTGTTGATTTGCTATGACAGACACTTCAGATTGTGAGATCGCGTACATTAACAGAAGTGTTCATGGATTGAAGGAGAGTGTTTGTTTTTGCTTTGTAATAAGATTTCAGCACAAACGTGATTCATTCACTTAATGTGTAACCGTTTTTACAGCTCCTTGACAATTTCTCAAAAGCCTTATATAAACGTAGTAGAATAAGCCTTAAAAGTTATCAGAGGTGCAACAGTGCGTTCATATATACGTTTTCGATGCAGAGTGCAAATGTGTTTTTAACTCAATGGAAGCGAAAATAAACTGTCTGAAACCAAAGTTGTCGGTGTTGTCTGCCTCCCCTCTTCCCCCTCCACTCCACAGCGCACCATGCCCACTTTTTTAGCATTTTTTAAAACTGGTGAGAACTAACCAGTGCTGAAAAAGGGGGTTTCATGACCCTTTAACAATAAAATTAAAAAGCTACGCTGATGAGTTCAAATATGAAAAACAAGAATAACAGTAACAGACTCTAGTTTTTAATTTAAATTTGCAAGTTTGTGTATGCCTATTTCAAAGCTACGTGGGCAACCTTGAAACCAAACACCAAACCAGGTGAATAGACTGGAATAGGAAAGGGTAACCTGCTAGTCTCTCCAGCTCCTCATGCGGTGTGGAACGTAGACTGCTGGAGCGGCTGCCAGAGGGACTTCTGTTACTGGAGAACCAGCGGCTGAAACGACTAGCCATGACCGGACCCTCAGCAAGAACATCTTCAATCATCTGGAAGGAAAGAGAGAGGAACCCTGGTTTAAACCGTTATAACACAGAAGCAGGAAACAGCCATGGGGAGTGGATGACACTTACGTGAAGAGTGTCTGCAGACTGCTTAGCACCGTAGGGTGAAAAGTGGGCATTTTGGAGAATAGTTTAATTTACAAGATCCCCACATATTTCTTAAAACTACATTAAAATTTGGCACAACGTAGATGTACATAACCCCCCCTCCCCAATCAATCCTCATCCCCAGTTTCAACAGCATCAATATAATCTTTACAAATCAGATGGGCATAAATTTGCATTCCGTTGAGCTTTCTGTATAACAATTCAAAAACAACAAATAGCTTGACGTCACAACTGCAAAACCAACAATGTCATATCATATTTAGAACACCAGACATGAGCAGCAACATATGAACCTCAAACAGGCTTGCTGAACTATTCTGCAATAACCAACACATAACTACCTCTAGTGTTACATTCACTTAGTAGGTACATGCATCCAGAGACAATCGATTCATTAGAGAAACGTTTTAGGAGGCATCAGTAGTGCTGCAATACAAATCGGTACAGAAAATGACAACTACTAAAGAGGTACAAACGTAAAAGGAGCACAGCAAACGTACAGAGCGGAGTAAAAAAATATATTAAAAAAAAAAAAACCTTAGGTGTGAAATAT
>NW_015555746.1:698807-706446 GCF_001515605.1 Sinocyclocheilus anshuiensis
AAGCTGGACAATAGCGGTTTCAGGTCAATGTTGGCTTTATGCAGCAGCTCCAGAATGTCCACCTTCTCTTTGCGTTCCACTGAAGAGATGGGGGTGAAGTACAAAGACGTACCCTGATTTAGAGATCCAGTATGAGGTTCCAGACCTGACATACACACAAAATTATATTGTGTGCCATTTTGGCATATACATATAGTATGCACTGATGCATCAGCCACTATATATATACACGTACATCAAAATGGCACACAATATAAGTCTGTGTGTATGTCAGGGTTATATATGAACATATACATATATACATATATATATATATATATTTTTTTTTTTATTATTTTTTTTTTTTACATATTACACATTTACATTCACTTTTCCATCAGAGGTAGGTAGCATTTACACTACCATTCAAAAGGGTCAGTAAGTTTTATTTTATATTTTGAGAATATAGCTTTTTTGTTTTTTACTTTGAGCATAGGAGACTTTAGAACGGTAACGTATACATAGGAAACGTATATAGGAAATAGCATGTATATATAGGAAACAGACAAGGATAAACAGTTAAATAAATGCAGCAATTCCTTCAGCCACAGGGATGGGAACTTTTATTATCTATGCAAAATGCAGTTTCTTGGCTGGGAAGAAATATTTATGGTAAATTGTCAGTACATCTAAAACTTACACCTTTTTCTGACTAGGTAAAACGGTCTTAAAAAAATATATGTATATTAAATAATAAAAAATACGTAATATTAAATAGCTTTTGCAGCTCTTTGTTGGGGTGTAAATGAATCGATTTAAAGGGTCATGAAACCCCATACTACTTTTTCTGAGATTTCTGAGGTGTTGGTGTTGCACATCATAGAAGACAATGTTAGCATCCATCCATTAATTTTAATTGTTGGAGAAAACTGGTTAATTTTCATCTTCCGGGTTTAAAATCTACATCGTGTTGATGTCACAATTTGTGACGTGGCAAAGGACTATAGTACATTGATGACGCGTCAGTCTATTAAATTGATGAGACTGCGTGTTCTTATCCAATGAGAAGACACATCGCTTAATTATTCACAACAGCATGTGTTGATTTGCTATGACAGACACTTCAGATTGTGAGATCGCGTACATTAACAGAAGTGTTCATGGATTGAAGGAGAGTGTTTGTTTTTGCTTTGTAATAAGATTTCAGCACAAACGTGATTCATTCACTTAATGTGTAACCGTTTTTACAGCTCCTTGACAATTTCTCAAAAGCCTTATATAAACGTAGTAGAATAAGCCTTAAAAGTTATCAGAGGTGCAACAGTGCGTTCATATATACGTTTTCGATGCAGAGTGCAAATGTGTTTTTAACTCAATGGAAGCGAAAATAAACTGTCTGAAACCAAAGTTGTCGGTGTTGTCTGCCTCCCCTCTTCCCCCTCCACTCCACAGCGCACCATGCCCACTTTTTTAGCATTTTTTAAAACTGGTGAGAACTAACCAGTGCTGAAAAAGGGGGTTTCATGACCCTTTAACAATAAAATTAAAAAGCTACGCTGATGAGTTCAAATATGAAAAACAAGAATAACAGTAACAGACTCTAGTTTTTAATTTAAATTTGCAAGTTTGTGTATGCCTATTTCAAAGCTACGTGGGCAACCTTGAAACCAAACACCAAACCAGGTGAATAGACTGGAATAGGAAAGGGTAACCTGCTAGTCTCTCCAGCTCCTCATGCGGTGTGGAACGTAGACTGCTGGAGCGGCTGCCAGAGGGACTTCTGTTACTGGAGAACCAGCGGCTGAAACGACTAGCCATGACCGGACCCTCAGCAAGAACATCTTCAATCATCTGGAAGGAAAGAGAGAGGAACCCTGGTTTAAACCGTTATAACACAGACGCAGGAAACAGCCATGGGGAGTGGATGACACTTACGTGAAGAGTGTCTGCAGACTGCTTAGCACCGTAGGGTGAAAAGTGGGCATTTTGGAGAATAGTTTAATTTACAAGATCCCCACATATTTCTTAAAACTACATTAAAATTTGGCACAACGTAGATGTACATAACCCCCCCTCCCCAATCAATCCTCATCCCCAGTTTCAACAGCATCAATATAATCTTTACAAATCAGATGGGCATAAATTTGCATTCCGTTGAGCTTTCTGTATAACAATTCAAAAACAACAAATAGCTTGACGTCACAACTGCAAAACCAACAATGTCATATCATATTTAGAACACCAGACATGAGCAGCAACATATGAACCTCAAACAGGCTTGCTGAACTATTCTGCAATAACCAACACATAACTACCTCTAGTGTTACATTCACTTAGTAGGTACATGCATCCAGAGACAATCGATTCATTAGAGAAACGTTTTAGGAGGCATCAGTAGTGCTGCAATACAAATCGGTACAGAAAATGACAACTACTAAAGAGGTACAAACGTAAAAGGAGCACAGCAAACGTACAGAGCGGAGTAAAAAAATATATTAAAAAAAAAAAAACCTTAGGTGTGAAATATCCCTTTAAGACAAGCCAGATATGTTGTGACCATCACCCTGACAAGCATGCAGTGCTCCCCATATCTTACCGAAGCCAAGCCAGGCATGGTCTTTTCAAGATTGAAGAACTCATTGAAGTCAAATTCTCCAGGGGTTTGCTCAGGAAGAACCTCGGCATGTGGAACCTCTTGGTCAGCTCCTGACTGTTGAACTACTTCAGGGTCTTCAGAGAGCCCACCATTACATTCAACTGTAGGTGTGGAAGATTGAAAAAGCATGCTGAAATGCACTGATCAAACAACAGAAGCATTTCTTAGGTGTTTGCATTTGTACAATACATGCCTTCTTTAACAGACTCTGGCTTCTTCCTGGAACGTTTGGTCCTCCGCTTGTCATCCTCCAAGAACTTGTCATCAAAGCCAATGAGCTCAATGGTCTCTGACTGACTAGTGGGCCCACCAGAGAACCATTCTGGCTCCTCTTCAGCATAGGAATCATTTCTTCTTCTCTCACTGAACACTCTTTTGTCTCCTTCTCCAGGGGTTTGCTCAGGAAGAACCTCGGCATGTGGAACCTCTTGGTCAGCTCCTGACTGTTGAACTACTTCAGGGTCTTCAGAGAGCCCACCATTACATTCAACTGTAGGTGTGGAAGATTGAAAAAGCATGCTGAAATGCACTGATCAAACAACAGAAGCATTTCTTAGGTGTTTGCATTTGTACAATACATGCCTTCTTTAACAGACTCTGGCTTCTTCCTGGAACGTTTGGTCCTCCGCTTGTCATCCTCCAAGAACTTGTCATCAAAGCCAATGAGCTCAATGGTCTCTGACTGACTAGTGGGCCCACCAGAGAACCATTCTGGCTCCTCTTCAGCATAGGAATCATTTCTTCTTCTCTCACTGAACACTCTTTTGTCTCCAAAGTCTCTCTACAGTAGAACACAGAAAAAAATAACGTTTTATTCTTTGAACAATACAATAATAGCAAAAAGTTCCTTTGTATCAAACCCTTATCACAATACCCTAAATCTCTTGTCCTTAAATTCACGTTCTCGGTCTCGCTCCCTCTCCTTGTCAACTCGTGCGTCCCTCTCAAATACACGTGATGCAATGATACGGCCACTCCCTATGCGACGTGCTCCCCCCAAACGAAGTGACTCGTTCTCTTTGTTCTCCAGAGGGCTGATGGGGCGGCGAGGGAGGGCAGTGGGTGCCACTTGACAACCCCCACCAAAACTACGTCGCTGTGGACTAAGAACCACCTCAAGATCATCATCTTTTACACGTTCCCGAGGATCTAGGGAAGACAAAGTTAATTCTGGTATTGTTTCAGCAACAAGGTTTTGATAGTCAAATAACATCAGAAACTTCTTGGCCAATTACCTGCAATTCTGCGTTTTAGCAGAACTCTATCCTCTGCATAATCTTTGTATCCATCTGTTGGACAGCTATTTTCTGAAGAAGGATATAGTGAGGCATGCCATTTTTCAGGGTCCCAGACCCCATCACTATGAAGGAGACAGTACTGTTAACATTTAAGGCTTAGGTTCTCCATATAAGTCAATTTAAAACAGCATAAGTCAGTAGTGTCACACTAAGTGTATTCAAACAAATGACTGCTGTAAATAAATTATTTGATTGCCTAATACTGGAAAGCAGCAGTTAAGTGCTAAAGAGCCAATACTAGGAGCCTTAAAATAAGACAATTAAAATCTTAATGTTTATGTATACAAAAGGATATGCAACAGGAGTCAATAATCCCACTGTGGGGTGTGCCGGTACGAGTATCGGTACCGAATGGTTCACGGGGCAAATTCCAAATGGAAGTGATCATCCCTATTCCCTTGGAGTGGGGACTTTGGAGTGAGCAGGGCACGTGCGTGCCATTACGTAGTCGTTTGGAATGCATTTGGCAAAGGGAGTGACGTAATTTCCTAATTATCTTCAGCTGGCATGTTCCCGTGTCAATGCAGCACAGTGTCCTTCAGCAGATGTCACGGTTTTACTGTCATAAATGTCTTTTTATTGTTGTTAGCATAACTGTTGCAAATAAACATACATTTTATATTTTAAAATGTTTTTAAAAATATGCCATATAATATATAAACTTTTAAAAATATAAAATGTATATTTTTTTATGCCGGTGTCCATCAGCGAATCTGCTGATGGACACCATGCTGCGTTGTCACGGGAACATGCCAGCTGAAGATAATGAGGAAATTACGTCGCTCCCTTTGACAAGTGTATTCCAAACGACTACATAATGGCACACACGTGCCCTGCTCACTCCAAAGTCCCCACGCCAAGGGGATAGGGATGATCACTGGTACGAGTATCGGTACCGAACAGTTCACGGGGGATTTGCCCAGTGAACCGTTCGGTACCGATACTCATACCGGCACACCCCTAATCCCACTGATGTCCTTTTCTTATGATCTTCATGCAAGATAATATGGTGCCACATTCAGAAATATTCAAACTGAACTGGCAAACAAACACTAAAAAGTTCACCTGTCATATTTCTCTGATAGACACTCTGGCCTCTCGTTGGAAATTGGCAATTCTTTGATTTCCATAAGCTCTTCCTGCAAAAACGAACAATTATCAGCATGATAAAACTGTACAGAACAGCTCACAACTAAATGTAAACTAGCTTGCATGTTCCCAGCCATTGATCCAAGTTGTGAGAAATGTCATGTAGAACCAGCTAATTTAACTCACATGTTCTGGACCTGTCCTGCTCTGTCTTTTTCTGGGAGTCTGTCTTTGATTCACTCTCAGCTATCACATCTATTAACATATATTCTTCTCCATTAACTGGCCTATTCTGAGTTTTTCCCTCCTGATTGCGAATTGCCATTTTATTTTGCTGAGTTAATAGCTTTTCTTTCACTACTAGTAAGACGCTGTATTTTGATACATTGGAAAAGTCCTCACCCCCCTCCCATACTCAGTGGATCAAATATGCCTTGTTCTTTGTTAAATTGGAAAAACTTAAATGCAGTCTCGAGGTTCCATGGTTAAATTTTCAAGAATTTGGTTACCCTTTTTGGATAATGTTCATTCTCTGTGGCTAGATGTAACCTCTAGGCCAGGGTATGTGAACTTTTTGTATTTTTATTATTATTTATTTTCTTTCCTGATTTTAATGATCTATTTTTTTCCTAATGTTACTAATGCCAAATGTTCAAAATCAAAGAATAAAAGTGAGGCAAGCAACACTACGCATTTTGCCATCATCTAATCTTCATGGTTTCAGGAAATAAATGCACAACGCCAATCACACATTGTTTTAAATCCTGTCACATGACTACAATTTACAATCCATGTTGCATGTTGATTTTTACTTATAGGTATTGACTAAAGTTAAGGGTTTTCCTGCTATTTATCCAATTAAACATGCACGTCGAGATTAATTCAATGTTACGTTTTTCAATTCACTGCAATTCTACTAAACTTAATTTTATAAAACCGTATTTCAATAAAATGAAAAAAAAATAAGAGGGGTTAAAAAATAGGATTTTAGTATTGGTAATGAATCATGACTAAGATTAAAATATAAAAAAAAAACAGAAAAAAAAAAGTCACCTTCGGGGTCATTGTTACGTAGCAACAAGAGTAAGCAGCTGCTGCTCTGATGACAAACAAATTGCTCAGATTCTAAGCAATCCATTTAAATTAAGTCTTAAAGCACCCTTGAAATTGGCATGAAATGAAAAATCACTATCCATTTTTGTGGTTCCACTTAATCATGACATTAAAGCCTGCTTTAATTGGCTTCAAACATGGTCTTTTATTTGTTATGGCCATTTAAAGCTCTAAACGTTACACCATGTGTTCAAAGTACATCACACCGTAATATCAAAAGATCAAGGCAGATTTGCTCCTCAAAAGAAGTTTCCTCTAAGGGATTGTGATTGTTCTCACCTTGGTATATCTATAGGCGGAGGTCACTACTGAGTCCTTCACCGTTTCCACTATGTTTTCACCATTTTCATCCTTCTCCATGACTCAGGCAGGTGGTCAAACTGAAGTGAAGCCTCAATATCAGACACTCTAGGCACCTGTGAATTAATCCTATTGCATTAGTTTAACTGCCATGTCAATGTAATTCACATTTATTTGGTTTATTAGTCTTCAAATACTACAAAAAAAAACAAAAAAAACAACTAGCTATTCAATCCAAACTCACTGAGCTATTAAGTGTGATTGTACAAACAGGCTGCAGGCAGTTTAACAAGGAGTATATAAATCCCGTAAAGTCTATAAGAACTTCAAATTAAATGCAACTTGAATATATTTTAAAGAGGATTAGAAGGTGTAGGGATTTAACATCAGGTAAATGTCTGGCTCCTGAATAGCTGTTGTATTAGCAAATGACGAGGCATACAGCAAGCCAACTACAGAATACTAATCAGTCTGATGCAGGAACATTACGCTGCAATCTCACAAATGAAGAACGCGTCTGTTTTGAAAAAAACAAGCACCTTTCTCAACATATTGATAAACCCACCTGATATTTGAAACGGTGTCACAGCACCGTCTCTCTCCTCGCCTGGATAACGTTACCTCAGTTAGCTTCTGGCTACCTGTCTTATAACAAACTACAAGAGATGCTACAGTCAGTCCAGATTTCAGACAGGACGCGGATGAAGCTTTCTGCCTAAAAATACAGTTTCTCTGTCGACAATCTTGACAGGAGGTTCGGATAGCCCTTGTCACTCCATATTTAATCGCTAATTGGCAGAGAGGAGCATTTCATTAGCAAACTGGCTAAACTCAACAAGCCGACGCCGACTATTTACTTCGGTTCTTATGGACAAACGGCTCTATTTGCACCGTTTCTGCGTTTAAATTACACTTTTTGCTGGTTTCTCCTTTAGGTTTTTTTCGTGAGAGCGAAAAACTTCAAACAAAAAAAAATCCGTGTTTGTTTGTTTATTTATAGGCTAGTGAGCCGGGTTAGCAGGCTAGGAAACTTATCCCCACTCATAAAGCTGCACAACGTACATAAAAAGCGCATCAATACACTAAAGCTCACATATATTAGGACAAATTCCAGCAGCTAACTGGGTTCGATCACTTAATTTAAGCTTGTAGTCCGACTGCAACAATCACTGTACCTCGGGGTACTTTCTCTGAGCTCTCTCTT
>NW_015555746.1:707213-720721 GCF_001515605.1 Sinocyclocheilus anshuiensis
AAAAAAAAAAGTCACCTTCGGGGTCATTGTTACGTAGCAACAAGAGTAAGCAGCTGCTGCTCTGATGACAAACAAATTGCTCAGATTCTAAGCAATCCATTTAAATTAAGTCTTAAAGCACCCTTGAAATTGGCATGAAATGAAAAATCACTATCCATTTTTGTGGTTCCACTTAATCATGACATTAAAGCCTGCTTTAATTGGCTTCAAACATGGTCTTTTATTTGTTATGGCCATTTAAAGCTCTAAACGTTACACCATGTGTTCAAAGTACATCACACCGTAATATCAAAAGATCAAGGCAGATTTGCTCCTCAAAAGAAGTTTCCTCTAAGGGATTGTGATTGTTCTCACCTTGGTATATCTATAGGCGGAGGTCACTACTGAGTCCTTCACCGTTTCCACTATGTTTTCACCATTTTCATCCTTCTCCATGACTCAGGCAGGTGGTCAAACTGAAGTGAAGCCTCAATATCAGACACTCTAGGCACCTGTGAATTAATCCTATTGCATTAGTTTAACTGCCATGTCAATGTAATTCACATTTATTTGGTTTATTAGTCTTCAAATACTACAAAAAAAAACAAAAAAAACAACTAGCTATTCAATCCAAACTCACTGAGCTATTAAGTGTGATTGTACAAACAGGCTGCAGGCAGTTTAACAAGGAGTATATAAATCCCGTAAAGTCTATAAGAACTTCAAATTAAATGCAACTTGAATATATTTTAAAGAGGATTAGAAGGTGTAGGGATTTAACATCAGGTAAATGTCTGGCTCCTGAATAGCTGTTGTATTAGCAAATGACGAGGCATACAGCAAGCCAACTACAGAATACTAATCAGTCTGATGCAGGAACATTACGCTGCAATCTCACAAATGAAGAACGCGTCTGTTTTGAAAAAAACAAGCACCTTTCTCAACATATTGATAAACCCACCTGATATTTGAAACGGTGTCACAGCACCGTCTCTCTCCTCGCCTGGATAACGTTACCTCAGTTAGCTTCTGGCTACCTGTCTTATAACAAACTACAAGAGATGCTACAGTCAGTCCAGATTTCAGACAGGACGCGGATGAAGCTTTCTGCCTAAAAATACAGTTTCTCTGTCGACAATCTTGACAGGAGGTTCGGATAGCCCTTGTCACTCCATATTTAATCGCTAATTGGCAGAGAGGAGCATTTCATTAGCAAACTGGCTAAACTCAACAAGCCGACGCCGACTATTTACTTCGGTTCTTATGGACAAACGGCTCTATTTGCACCGTTTCTGCGTTTAAATTACACTTTTTGCTGGTTTCTCCTTTAGGTTTTTTTCGTGAGAGCGAAAAACTTCAAACAAAAAAAAATCCGTGTTTGTTTGTTTATTTATAGGCTAGTGAGCCGGGTTAGCAGGCTAGGAAACTTATCCCCACTCATAAAGCTGCACAACGTACATAAAAAGCGCATCAATACACTAAAGCTCACATATATTAGGACAAATTCCAGCAGCTAACTGGGTTCGATCACTTAATTTAAGCTTGTAGTCCGACTGCAACAATCACTGTACCTCGGGGTACTTTCTCTGAGCTCTCTCTTACGTCTCTGTTCAATCGCAGAGTGGCGAATTTCTTCAGATCTCTGACTGGGTCTGAGAAAGGCCCCAATCAAGGATTATATAGTGTCTAATCACGCCTTCTTTAAAGTTTTAAGAAACAAACACTCACATTTGATTGTAATTTCAAATCTAAAAACAAAAAACACCAGATTACGTGGTTACAAGTGTGTATTTTATTCAAGGGGGTTGACAAGAGTCGTTACGGAATTTTAGAGCCAGAATACATTTCAGGCAATCAACGTGGCCACCCATTGTAAATTGCAGTCAGACAGACAGGATTTAAAACGCTTAGAGTTGCTTGATTTTTTTATTTACATGATTCTGACTAAAGTTCAAAGTATTTACCTGCTATTTATTCGATTAAACAAGTATGAACAAGATGGACCAATTCCTTGTGTGCTTGCACACACCTGGCGAATGAAGCTAATTCTGATTCTGTTTTAAGTTTATTTGTCAACCACGTAGCATATAATCAAACAGTATTTTTTAGAAAAATAAGAATAATTATGTAAGAAAATGTAATAAAACTATAAGAAGAAATATTTCAATATTGTTAATAAAAACAATAAGTATAATGAGATTAAAATGCAATAGAATAAAACAGAAAACAGAATTGACTCATGTATGTATATGCACACATATAAAGTAATTGAAAATGTTTTTTTTTTTTAACTAAATAATTAATTACCAGCATAACAATTTAAGTGAAATGTATAAAAATGATCACTCAGACAGACTCTCAAAGTGAAAGTGACTGTTATGTCCCTTTCATTCCTTAATTTCCAAGCTTGGAAAGTTCCACATGAGTAAACCCGTTAAGTCCTACACACCTTATCTACTTGTAGGCCATATTGACATGTTGAGTCATTATGTGTGAGTTTAAACAAATTTTCTGTTCTGTGATGTCATCAAGAGATTAAATAGCCCAAATACGCATTTCCTGCTTAATAGGGAGATATTACTCTCCTAAGAAATCTCACAAACTGATATGTTGACCTTGGCCTTGTCAGGACTTCTGCGTGACATTTTTAAATGAAAGTAGAACACAACTTAAAAAGCAATGCGGCTCAATATTAAATTCACAAAATCCTGTGTACAGTAAAGACATAAAAGACCAGTTCTACAGGATGCGTCAGTAATGTATTTAATAAATTAAATCAATTTAATATAACTACATTATTTTAAAATATCTGTATTAATATTACTGTAACACAACTGCATTATTATTATTATTATTATTATTATTATTAATTATAATATAAATGCATGATTAAAATGTTCAAGTTGCCATTTTAGGCAGGTCTTTTATTATGACATTTTACCGGAAGAAAATGTATTACCTCAAAGAACTGCGGGTGAGAAAATGAGGAAGATTCCATGGTGGACAGAAGAATGCAGCAACGCAGTAAAAGAAATAAATAAGACATTTAAGCAACTTAGGAAAAATATGAATATGGATTATATGTTGAAATACAAGAGAGCAAGAGCCAATACGAGAAGAATTATTAAAACTGCTAAGAGGGAAGGTTGGAGGAAATTTTGCTCTTCTATAGGAAAAGACACCACTATAGATCACGTATGGATGAAAGAATTCAGATATTTAGGTATCTGGCTGGATAGCAGGCACACTTGGAAAAAACATATAGAAGAAATGGAGAAAAAGTGCAGGAAAACTTTAAATGTTATGAAGGCAATAGCTGGTAAAGAATGGGGAGCAGAAAGATCTTCAATGATGAAAGTGCTCAAGAAACATTTCTTATTAGTATCAATGTTAAAAACAGTTGTGCTGTTATCAATTATCACCAACCATAATTTATTTATTTATTTTTATTTATTTTTTTTATTTGCCCATTTTAGGTATATGCTGTATAGCAAAACATTTCAAGCCTGGCAGGAGTACGTTGCTGTCCAGAGAGAAGAAAAGAACAAACTGCAACTTGCAATCAGATTCGGTTTATAGGCTGTTATTCTGTTAATATTTTAGTTTATAGAGTTGAATGAGGATGTTAATAACTTTTCAGCGTTTTATCTCACATTACTGGGGATGATTATGTTGTGTATTATGTCATAGTAGCTGTAACTGAATATTTGTACTGCAGAGACAAAGCACACACTACGTTCTGTGTGGAATGGTTGGGAACTGTACCTGGACATGTGTCGCATGAAACGCAGGATGCAGGAGGCAGCAGTGCAGCATGAGAGACTCGCTGTACTAAAGTGAGCATTGCTCTTATGTGGTGTCAGAAAAATATTCCAAGTCACATTCATAAGAGTAAAGCAGCCAGATACATAATAAACAGTGTTGCAATCCTGGTGTAGGGTCGGAGTGTAGCATAAAATAACAGACTTGACTATGACAACAACACTTTATATTAAGATTTAAGCAAGTAAACAAGCAAAAATCAGTCAATATGTTGATATAATTTTACATGTATTAATAAATGAGTAACATTATTAAACAGAAATATATGTACACTACTGTTCAAAAAAGTTTGGGGTCAGTCAAATACAGTTAATCAAAAATACAGTAAAAACAGTAATATTGTTATTACATATTATAACATAATAGTATTGCAATATAAAGTAACTGTTTTCTATTTTTATATATTTAAAATGCAACTTATTCTTGTGATGGCAAAGCTGAATTTTCAGCATCATTACTCCAGTCTTCAGTGTCACATGATCCTTCAAAAATCATTCTTATATGCTGATTTGCTGCTCAAGAAACATTTCTTATTATTTTCAATTATCAAAAACAGTTGTGCTCTTTGATAATTTTGTAGAAACCACGATACATTTTTTTCCATGTACAGTGGGTACAGAAAGTATTCAGACCCCATTCAATTTTTCACTCTGTTATATTGCAGCCATTTGCTAAAATCATTTAAGTTAATTTTTTTTCCTCATTAATGTACACACAGCACCCCATATTGACAGAAAAACACAGAATCGTTGACATTTTTGCAGATTTATTAAAGAAGAAAAACTGAAATATCACATGGTCCTAAGTATTCAGACCCTTTGCTCAGTATTTAGTAGAAGCACCCTTTTGATCTAATACAGCCATTGTTTTTCTGTCAATATGGGGTGCTGTGTGTACATTAATGAGGAAAAAAAATTAACTTAAATGATTTTAGCAAATGGCTGCAATATAAAAAAGAGTGAAAAATTGAAGGGGGTCTGAATACTTTCCGTACCCACTGTATCTTTGATGAATAGAAAGAAACTTCATTAATTTAAAATTTATTTTGATTGCTTCCATTGTCCTCGTTTGTAAGTCGCTTTGGATAAAAGCGTCTGCTAAATTATTAAATGTAAATGTAAAATAGAAGTCTTTTGTAACTTGAATCTCTTTACTGTCACTTTTGTTCAATTTAATGCATCCTTGCTGAATAAAAGTATTAATTATTTAGAATGGTTTAATTAAAAATTATTTATATGGTACATTTATATAATATAAACATATATAAAAATGCATGTATATCACATTGAAGGCCTATTTTTTTTAAATGGCCTTTTAGTAAAATGCTAATGTGATATATTTTGGTTTGTGCATATTTTGGTCATTAAAGGTGGGTTTGGACTGGGTGGAATATGACACTACAGCACAGGGATGTGGAGTACCATCAAGAAGATCTTGCTTTGCAACACTGGGCTCACACTGTACAGAGCAGAGTGAGTATGAACATATGAGAATGCAACTGTACGGTGAAATTGAGTGATCTCTAAAGTGGCTATTCTTCACAGGCATGGCTGCACTGGAGAGACAGGATGAAACAAGCCTGTGTTCTGAAAGGGAAGGAGTCCAAAGCTCATCGTCACTATTGTCTTCAACTGTTAAGACATGCACTGCATGGATGGATCAGACACACAGAGAATCGACAGGCTAAAAGCAAGAAAACAGGTGCCATTCACTTTTTATATTTATGATATATACTGCTGGTCAAATTGGTCAGAAGTGACAGTGAAGACATTTCAAATAAATATTTCTGTTTCAAATAAATGCTTCATCACAGAATCCTGTAAAAGAAATGTATCATGATTTCCACAAAAATATTAAGAAGCACAACTGTTTTCAATATTAATAATAATAAGAAGAAATGTTTATTAAACACCAATTGTAATAAAATGATTTAACGTGTTTTTATGAAGTAATGACAGCTGGAAATTTAGCTTTGCCATCACAGGAATAAATTACATTTTAAAGTGTATTAAATTAGAAAAAAGTCACTTTAAATTATAAAAATATTTTCACAATTTTACAGTTTTTTTTTACTGTATTTTTGGTCACATAAATGCAGCCTTGGTGGGCATGCATAAATGCTTATTATAAAAAAGCTTTAAAAAACCGACCCCAAATTGTTAATATATAAGGCTTTTCAATTGCAATAACTTGAGATACAGTGGCAAACTGATCAGTCACAATTATTAATTTATTTTTTGCATTTTATGCATTTTAGTTGCCTTCTGTGTTGCAGCTGTTGCTCAGGATGTATGGCGCGTTGCTGTGCTGGAGAAGTTTTGGTGTCAGTGGAACAATGTGCTGCAATCCAGGCATGTGGAGGAAGACAGAGGACAGAGAGCAGACAAACTGGCCCAGCACGGCTCCCAGCGGCTGGCGTTCTCACACTGGAGACACTGTATCTTTGCTTACACAGTTAAACAGACAGTTCTCATATACTTTAATACTGGAAGAAAAAATTAAATATGTCAGTGAAAGCATGATGGTACCTAATGCAGTTGTTTTCCTGAGCTGTCTTGTAGATGTCAGGTTGTGCTCACAGAAGGCTAAGAGGGAAAAGGCTGCAATGCATCACAGACAACTCCATCTTCTGGTTAGTTGTGTTCTTGTCCTTAGATTAATAATAATAATTATTATTATTATTATTATTATAGATTCATGTTTTTTTTGTCCTTTTAATGTTTTATTATATAGCTTTTTTTGTTTGTTTGTTTAATTATGTTGGTCTTGTATTTCTTCACAGCATTTGGGTTTAAGAGGCCTTGCTCTAAACGTCACTCAAAGTAAATCTCATCGTCTCAACAAGAACATTAGTGTCCAGCATCATCATCACATTGTATGAATGACACAAATGCACATCATAAACACAACTCTTGACAGATCTGTCCTTGAATTTAAAGAAGTAGTTCATTAAAAAATTAAAATTCTGTTATCAGTTACTCACTCTCAAGTTTTTCCAAACTTGCCTTCCAAATAAAGATATTTTGAAGAATGTGGGTAACCAAAAATGTAGTGGTGCCCACTGACTTCCATTGAATGGGAAAAATACTATGGAAGTCAGTGGGGACCAGAAACTGTTTGGTTACCCACATTCTTCAAAATATCTTCTTTTGTGTTTAGCAGAAGATAGAAATGTGTACAGGCTTTGGAACAACTTGAGGCTGACTAAATGATAACAGAATTTTTATTTTTGGGTAAACTGTCTCTTTAACATATTAGTGGAAATTATATTTTTCTTTAATTCTTTTTTTTTTTTTAAATAAAAGAGTTCATTGTACTATAAAAAAAACTAAATTTCATTGACGTAGTCTATCAGTAATGATTATGAATGTTATGTTTTTCTGTTGTCTTTCTATTTTAGTCATTATTTTTAAAGGGGTCCTATTATGCTCTTTTACAAAGTCTTGATGTTGTTTTGGGGGAGTACTAGAACAGGCTCTCATACTAGGTTGTTCGAAAAACCCATTATTTTTCACATATTTTACATTATTACAACACCTCTCTCCCCAGTCTGGCATGAACGGCTCGAATAGTTCCTGTATCAAATGAAGGCCTGAAATACGAAATGTGCTGTGATTGGTTAGCTGGGCCAGTGTGTGTTGTGATTGGTACCACTTGGCGCCTGGTCGGGAAATGTCATGTCCCTTACCATAGCCGCCTGCTGCTAGCTTCAGTGTAAATATTGCGTCAATATCAAATTAATTTGAGTGCGATTTAAACCCGAATGATTGTAACCACTCTGGGAAAGCTAGCTTGTCTCCGACATAGTGATAACACTCGTTACCTTCTCTAGTGCAGCTCAACCAGGTCTCATCCCATTCGTCGATATTTGTGATATCACAAATCCCGGAAAATATGCGTTGTAGTCCAAACGAGTCGTTCGTTGTAGTTTTTGAAAAGTGATTTCTGTTAAATAAAATATCTCCTTTTGGAGTGGACTTTGAGCTTTGTAACTTTGCAGATATTTTTTATGCTCAAACAGCAACATTACAGACTAACTAAAGTTGAAAAAGTGAAAAAGCATAATAAGATCCCTTGAAGGTTTTTGTGTAAAAAGTGTAAATGCCAGACATGGATATTGACATTTTTCAGTTGCTGGCAAGGTCTTGGAAAGTCTGGCAGTTGCGCTTGGATCAGGCTGAGGACAGAAGCCTGCAGCCCCGAATGAGTGTTGCACAAGCCCATCACAAGTTAGTTACATAAATGATTTAAATATGTGCACTGTTGGCAAAACAATCTACATGTGCTTTTTTATTTGAAGCATGTCATATACAGTGGGTACGGAAAGTATTCAGACCCCCTTAAATTTTTCACTCTTTGTTATATTGCAGCCATTTGCTTAGCAAATGGCTGCAATATAACAAAGAGTGAAAAATTTAAGGGGGTCTGAATACTTTCCGTACCCACTGTATATTTATACATTTTAGGTTGTTAATAAACATGAGTTGGTCTGTGAGACTTTTAAATGGTTGTCATTAATCAACAGAATTTCTGTGCTGAGATCTTGCCTTCATCGTTGGAGAAAACGTCTCACAGAGCACAGACAAATGCAGGTAGCCACCACACTCTCATTATCTTATAACCTGCAGTTAATAATGGACTGCACTTTTCCCCATTTGTGCCTTAAAAATGCTTCTAATATATTATCAAACTATCTGTATATATACATATTTACATAGGAGTTGGAACTACGTGCTGATGCCTCCTTTGCCCAACGTATCTTTCCACAATGTGTAAACACTTGGATGGAGTTTGCAGCACAACGCACAGAGAAACGAGAGCAGAAAGAGAGAGCTGAACAACATTACAGGCAAGTTTCTGTGCCTAAAATAGTGTGTGCGCATGTAGATATCCATGTCTGTGTTGTATTGTACTGAAAATGTACATGTTTTTGTCCTCTATACAGGCAGCAGACTTGCAGTTGGGTATTTTACACTTGGTGGAGAAACCTGGAGGTACAGAGAGATCAGAGACTTGCTGACAGAACGGTAAGATGACATCCATGAATATACATTCACAAAAAAATTAAGTCAGTGAGATATCTTTTTAAAGAAAATAATACTTTCATTCAGCTAGGATGGACTAAATTGATCAAAGGTGACATTAAAGACATATCTATATCAAATAAATGCTGTTCTTTTGACCTTTCTATTCATCAAAGGATCTTGAAGACAAAATTTATCACAGTTTCCATAAAATATTAAGCAGCACACTCATTTTCCAAATTGATAATATTAAGAAATGTACCAAATCCATATATATTAGAAAGATTTCTGAAGGATTGTGTCACACTGAAGACATAAAATTCAGTTTTGTCATCACAGGAATAAATTACTTTATAAAATATATTAAAGCAGAAAACAGTTATTTTAAATTGTAATAATATGTTACAATATTATTGTTATTTGTGTATTTTTCATAGGCTGTGCTGCATTCCGAGCATGTGTCTTGTGCCCGTGCCTGGTCTAAGTGGTACTTTGGTGCTGTACAGCGTAGAGACGAGAGATTCAAACAAGCAGCAGCCGACTCGCTTTACAAACACTTTCTGCTACGCAAGGCCCTGAACCAGTGGAGAAACCTCCTCGCAACCATACAGACCAGGTGCGAATCAGATAATGTAAGCTATGGGCAGAACATCTTAATAAACCACAGAGAATTTTGATGAAGTGTAAGCTTTTTTGTGTTTTGTTGATTAGTCAGAGACATTTCGAGCAGGCAGAGGATCATTACGGACAGCGCTGTCTGAGAAGAGCCATGGCAGACTGGCATCAGGTACGAGCGGCACAGCTGGCTCTATTCACGAAGAAAACACCTGATAGTGTTTTTTTTCAATCATATGATGATGTTGTTTTAATTGGTTTGAAATATTGTGAATCTAATATTAGTAAATATGAGCTTGTTAAACAGTATGTAGATCACAAAAGACAGAAGAGAGAGAAACCTGCACAAATGGAGAAACATTACAACAGCAGATTGCTCAGACATGCTCTAGAGGCTTAGAAGGTATGAATACAATTGTTTTGACACAGGATACAGTATATTTGCAAATAATGCTATATTATAGTAATGTATTTTAAATTGTTTATATCAAGTGTACAGCTGAAAAGTTGATTAACTCATTGTCTGTACATGCATGCATGTAGTCATACCATTTGCAGACTCAATCGATCAACCAAAATGTGGAGTGCCGTTACCAAGAGCATCAGCAGCACCTTGTCAGGTATTATTATGATCTATTTGTTATAATTTACTGTAGTGTGTATTTTAAGATATGTGATCTGTTCTGTCCTTTTTTATTTATGTTTCTGCAGAAGAATGTTCTATTTGTGGAGGATAAACGTGGCACAGTTGACGGAAGAGAGAGAGAAGGAAAACAGAGCAAAATGTTTTTCTCAAAAGCACCTTCTATCTCAGGTGCTTATATCAAAATTAGTTGAATAACAAGTAAAAAGTAACACCTATTATTTATAAGTACAATTTTATAAACTAAATAATATATATTTTAATTGTTTGATAGGTGTTTCTGGCATGGCGACAGAGAACAGTATCTGCTCATCTTCACTGTCACCAGCAGGAGGAGGCTCTGAAACAAGCTCAAACACACATGGATGAATGTACTTTGGTTATATGAATGCCACTGTTATTAGTCTGTGTAATGATGAAATTATTCAGTGTTGTTTTTGTACTGCTAGTTCACTTGCAGGTGGCTTTGAGAAGATGGAGAGAGCGAAGCACAGAGGTAAAAGATGAGAGACTGGAGAATGAGAGGGCCAGCACACACTACAGCAGAACCCTGGGGAAAAGAACCCTCAACACATGGACCACTAATATTCAGCATCACAAAACTTATCAGGTGACTGTCTAAGTCTCCATATCTGTATATATTTCAGTCCAATCTTAATTATTTGATATTTTTTGTCATGTGTATATACAGGGCCGTTTCTAGCCAATTTGACGCCCTAGGCGAAATCCCTATTGGGATATATATATATATATATATATATATATTATTTTCAGACACCAGTTGCTTGTCAGATTCAAATTGGTTGTCATAGTAGCGACACTAATTTGTGGAGATTCAGTGCATTGAGTTCCACAAATCTGAATGCATTATTTGTAAATTGACTGTTAAGATAAACATTTTGGCCTAGAAACGGCCCTGTGTATATATGTTTGTGTTTTTTAGGTAATGAAGAAAAGAAGCTTTGAGCTTCACAAGTTGAGGATTTGTCCGCACTTTTTTATCTGCTGGAAAACACAGGTGAGTTTTGATTTAACAAAACAGTCGATCATATTTGATGGATTTTATTTTTAAAAATCCTTGATGCTGATTGGTTAGTACAGTGCTTCAGCTGCTCTCAAATGTGTGTTATATTAACCGCTATGACACGAAATGCTTATCTCCTTATTAAAAAAGAACACTTTTTTTTTTCATTAAACTCTTATTAATATAGCACAGCCTGTTGTTTAAATATAGCTGTACTTGTGATATTAAAGCTTTATTATAGTCTCACTTACTGTGCAGTGGGTGGAGCTGCTGATATTGCCTCATTTCCTTTTTTGAGCTGCAGCTACTTATGATTGATTGTTACGGTCTCTTTGAAGTTTTTATATGGTATTTTCTGTCTGAGTTTGAATGTTTATGACACAGCTGCAGAGCAGAAGAATAGAAGCAGAGAAAACTGAGACTGCCCTTTGGCACTGGTCCCTCAACCTACAGGCTAAGGTAATGCCAGATCATGCACCACTTATTAATGATAATGCAGGTTTCCTGCAACTGAATAATTTCATACAGTTTGTTCTGTATGTTTTCAGGTGTTTTGCATGTGGCGGCAATGGATTGCAGAGCATCAGAGAAAACAGAAGCGTTTGACTGAGGCAGCTCAGTTTTACAGAGATGAACTGTTGAGAGAGGGTGTAACACACATCCTCACACACACAGCACACATGAGTGCTTTCTCAACTAATATTGCCCAGCACAGCTATGAACAGGTACTGTTATACTGCATATTTGTGTATTTCAATCTATAGGCAATAGAGTACATACTTGTTTATGTGTTTGCATAAATATTAAGTAATCTGCATAACATACAGAGCTGTCGACAGCTGCAGAAAATGGTAAGGCGGTGTGCTATACGATGGAAGCAGCGGGCACTGTGCAAGCCTGTCAAGGGTAAAACAGATGGCCACCCCAAGAAGAGTGTGTCTTTTTTTCTGCCAGAAGACCACACCCCCATCCCCACCCCTTGTCCAATCAGGAGCCAAGCAGCAGAGCAGAGCAGAAAGATTCCATCATCAGTCAGCTGTAAGTCATTCCTATTGCAAATGTTAATTCTGATTCTGTTTTAATTTTTACAAATTTGATTCAGATTTTGAAAACGAGGGTACATAATCTGATTGGCCATTCTTCAGTTAATGTAATTGTCCTTTTCTGGTAACAGGTGGTCAGTTCAAGCATCTAGATTGCAACCGAGAAGACCAGATGACCTTCTGCAGTCCCCACTCAAACCTCTGCCACGTGACTTCAAAATCAGCAGGTGTAGTATGCATCAAACCTAAAGTTGCAATAATTTTTTTAAATAACTTTTTACATACTAATGAACCTCTGCCTTTCTCTATGGTGCTCCAGTAGTCAGAGGGTGTCTGTAAGAGAGACTTCTCCATTACCCTCAGTCCATTTGACCCATAGCCCACTGGAGTCACCTGCAATGGTGCTACAACCAAAGGTCCTCCCTTTCAAACCAGGCCCTCCTGGAACTATCGCCACTCTCGGCCAGGACATACTGCTTCCTCCGTCTTCATTTACTGTCTCTTTAGCACATGACAAGGTAAGCATTCATGCTGTAAGAACACTTGTTTGAATGCATTTGTATAATGCTACTTTTATTAGTTTATTCCCGTCAGTTCCTATTCATTTGGTTACTTACTTGTGTTTTTGTTTTGCAGCTTCGTGTTTTGGCTTAAATGTGAATTGCCAATTCTTTATACACTAATCGTTCTGTAAAGACTGTTACATTGAATGAATTATGCAGTTTTCTTTTTTTACAGCATAAAAGCTTACAACATCAAGAGCTCCCACTGCATTCTACGCATTTCACTTCCCACCCTCTCAAAACACAAGGTAAAAACATGTAGTCTTTCATAATATGAAGAAAGTTTCATTTTACAAGTCTGAGGTTCAGTAACATATTGAAAGACCATTTACGCTTCTCATGTCTGGGCTGCAGGTGTACATGAGAGATTACCTGAGCAGGATGAGGAGAATGAGGAAGATGAGACTGTAGATGTGGAGCAAACAGAAAATCTCACAAAATAACTACTAGATATTAGACTGGAAATGCAACGATACCAGCAAGACAGAAAACAGCTACAGTAAGTACATTTGGCTTTGAATAGGATGAATGTGCAGCATTTAGAATGATTTATTATAAAAGAAATATTATAACTATTAATTATTTTTATGGCAATCACTTTAGCCACTTTTAGATCACTTTTGCTGGGAAATAAATGCCTGTTATATGCTATATAAACCACTATATATATATATATAGTGGTTTATATATAGCATATAACAAGACATTTTTTCCAGCTAAAGTGATCCTGCAGTAAAAGTTTATTATTAAAGATCAAAGCTATTAATTAATATTATGGCAATCAAAGAGATTTAT
>NW_015555746.1:720731-726480 GCF_001515605.1 Sinocyclocheilus anshuiensis
TAGCATATAATAGACATTTTTTCCAGCTAAAGTAATCCTGCAATAAAAGTCCCAGATCTACATTACAAACACGTTTCCAGACTGGAGCTGTTTTGAAGAAATATGAATAGACTCTCCAGCTGTAGTTTGACTGAATCAACATATTATTTAATTGGGTTTTTTATTCTAGCAAACACAAAGGAAACTTGGCTTTTGGTGTGAATAGTTGTTTCTGCTACGTTTCAGAGACTAATGAGGAGAAAATATTTGGATTCTGCACTTTACAGAGAAAGGAATGTTTTGCTTTTCAATTTTGTGATCTAGCAAAAGGGGTTTAACAAATATCTTCAGCTTCACATAAAAAAAAAAAAAAAACCTGCACCTAATAGAGACTAATGAGGAGAAAATATTTGGATTCTGCACTTTACAGAGAAAGGAATGTTTTGCTTTTCAATTTTGTGATCTAGCAAAAGGGGTTTAACAAATATCTTCAGCTTCACATAAAAAAAAAAAAAACACTGCACCTAATGATCTGTTTTCACTAATATAGTGAAACCAGTCTGTTTGTGTGTTTGTATGTATGTGTGTGTTTAGGACATGGCGTAAGCTCCAAAAAGTCTTGACTAACTGGCTCGAAACAACAGGCATTGAGGGAGAAACTGAGGAACGAGAAAGCATTTTAAATGAGTTAAGTGAGGTATCCATGTATCTTTTTCTTTTTCTCCTGCACTCATTCATACATGCATTCATGTCTTTAAATATGTACAGTAAAAATGGAACAAATAACAGTACAAGGTCTTGGATCCTCACTCGGACTATCCCGCCCCCTCACCCAAGATGAGTGTGAAAATAGATTTTAATTATGAAATATAATGGTTTATTTAAAAAATATAGTTGCCAAATGCATAGGCTTTCTAGCATTAATATGATGCTACTATATAGCAACAATTTAGGGCAGTCCATTTCACAAAGTCGCATTTTAATTGTTACATCTCTGACAAAAATTCCCTTGCAAGCGGTGCAACTTATGCAGCACTACTGAGTAAGCTATGATGAAATAATTTTTTAATGTTTAATAGAGGGCTAGATGATCATAGTTAGTTAATTATTTCGCTGTATTGTTATTTTTTGTTGCTGTTCAAGTTGTTCTAACTTAAAATGATGCATCTGTTAAATGGGTCGCAATGAATGTATTATGTCAGGGAATCGGCTTGTTTCATTGTAAAGCAGACACAATTAACTATTTCTGGTGGTTGTGCTGGTATCACTTGTCTGTATTTGTGGTAAAACTGCTGCCTAAGACATATTTATTTCCTGGATGTCAGATTTTCGAATTTGGTGGCTATGCGATTTTGTTTTATTCAATACTCTGCCATCTGTATTTGCTAAGTAGATTTTAGTATGGTCATTCACTCAGAACGCATTTTTTCATTCATGCGCTGCTCGACGTCTTGAATGCTGCGCTCTCGTCTCAGGTCTTTATAGCAGCTTCTCGCGCATAATACATCATTCTAAAACACGGCGCTCAAGTTCAAAGAAATTCAGCTTCTAAAACACGTGTCTAGACCTTGCACTTAAAAAAAAAAAAAAAAACGTCCACTGACCTGTCTCGCGACCAAAACACTATCTGTGTGAACCCTGTATTCTAATAGCTGTAGTAGTAGCGGGCATGTTTGTTTACGGTCGGACAAATACGTGAATGTGCCACATGTTTTTTTGTTTTTTACTTTTACTTTGTGCTGTCATCGCCCCCTTTCGTCACCTCAGCCACCCCCTCATCAGTGCTGCAGATGAATCTAATGTTTTGAGGTGGATGTGTGGCAGTCAGTCATCACTGCACCGGTGTGGGTATTTACTGTACTTCGCAATCACATATTCTAGCCTACGTCTTGGAATATATGACCCAAATAAGAATTTTCACCGTATATTGTCATCTGAACAAGAAAGTAACAAGTCTGCCACGTTTGTTCTGACCAACTGAGGAAAAAAGCATTACAATAAATCGTGCTACCAATGGTGTTGTCATCTGAACAAGTAAAAGTCTGCCACGTTTGTCCTGACCAACTGAGGAAAAAAGCATTACAATAAATCGTGGTACCAATTGTGATGTAAAGATCGGTTAGCGCATATCACATCAAACCATGCAAATTATTATTGTTATACTTTATTCTCAAGTTATTAATGTTAACAACAACATCGGCATTGCCTGTAGTGTGTATTAGCGTGTAGATTTCAATTTCTGTACAGTTTAATCTCTAATTGTTTGACCATTCGAATTTCATATTAAGAAATTATTTTAACCCAAAAAGCAAATTATGCTCCCTTCGAACTGGTTGTCTTAAAAATACAAATCTTGTGTAATCCCAGGCTATCTGTAATCAGAAGCACATTTAAAACTGGAATATAATTTAATAATTTCATTCACATGTGTTTCATAAAAACAGTCCTTTCTGGATTACAATCCGCCGTCAAAATGATACATTTAATTCATCTAGCTGCTGTGAGAAAAGGCTAGAAACGATCGGCCACCTGCAGGATCCTCACATGCGACAGCCTAGTAGCCGAGACAACTTCTTTATGTTTACAGAAGTGACGTAATGACGCAGCAGCATGCTCGAATTTCCCGCGAAAACCTACCCGTTCCACTCAAATTAGAAAACATTATTATAAGCTAACCGTTGTGAATCGGGCTAAAGTAAGGCGAAAGTTTTGAACACTGGCTGGTGATGTACTTGCTAAAATATTGATTTCGGATCATTTTTAACCAAAAAAGGTTACGGACATCAGCTTTAAGATCTAATATGTTATTATTAGTAGTGATTTGAGTAGCTTAAATTTAGAATTTAATTTGTATGCTTGTACTTGTCATTACACACCCCTAGAGGTCTAATGGATTGTGTGTGCTGTTTATGTATATAAGACCGTTCGTTGTTTGAAGAAAAATATTCTACTTTACGCATGTTAGACAGTAGCTAGGCTATTTGTTCATCTCTGGTTTCATTTATTTATTTAATTTTCAGAATAATTTTAGTAATGTTTCCATATGATGTTTCTTTGCAGCTTGAGAGTCGCATTTCTTCTCTATCTTCGAGATTAAACAAACAGAAACCCACCATGATTCGCCATGCTGCCAGAGTTAACACCATCCAGAGCCAACTACTGTCCAATGTTAATACAAAAACACCCACTAAGTATGGAATACAAGTATAAAAAGTCTATATTGTGCAGCCCATTATATGATGCCAACTTTATTCCAGAAACAATTTCAGTTGATACTGTATTTTTGGAACCCTTGGGGGAAAATCTAAATTGTGTGACTCAAAACCTGCGTTTATTTCAGTTACTTATGTATTCAAAGACACTTTTGTAAATATGTATTTCATTTCTAATAAAGCATTAAATCACACATTTGAATGTTTTGAAATTGCTTATTTACCTTTAACGTACATCCTAAAAACTGGGTAGGCCTACCTGAGTTAAAATTTTGTTGGCTGCGCATGACGTTGGAATTTTGGATCCTAAACTTGGAATCCTCATTTGGACGTTCACATGGACTCCGTTGCTGCTTCGGTGGAGTAAAGTCCATTTAATACTAACACAATCCTGAACAAAAGCGCTTTCTGGAAATGCCATACAACGGCAGGCAAGGAAGGATGCCTGGACGAGAATGATCCACGTGACATGAGAGTTCCAGTGTAATATTTTCCATATGCGCGCATTTATTATTAGAACTATTCGCTTTGAAAACACCCGCTTGCACAGTACAGGTTTTTTCAGACTGACGCAAACCTATACACTGAGATCTTCAGTAGGCGACATGCCTGTTTCACCGAAACGTCTCTGCTGGACTCGATGTAGACAGTTACTGTGATTCATCTTCCCAGAAAAGATTTCTGATACTATGATGAAGCGAGTTGGTGTTATTGTCATCTTATTGCTGTGCTCCATCACCAGCTGGGGTAAGTGCGCGTTTGCTAAAATTATCAAAAGCTGCGAAGGATTAACTGGTGCTTTTTCAGTTGTATTTTTTACATGCATTTCATCATCTTATCCATTTACATTTTCAGACATATGTTCATAGTTTTTAACGTATTTTAGAATTATTAGGGGATAAACGTTTGGTGAAGAAAAAGTTGCTAGACCTCTGCCAGAATATGCATGTTGCACCCACTTACCTACTAATATATAAATATCCCTACTAATTTTGTATTGTAAAAAAATAATAATAATAACATATATATATATATATACACAGTGGGTACGGAAAGTATTCAGACCCCCTTAAATTTTTCACTCTTTTATATATATATATATATATATATATTAGTTTTACAATAATTTTATTTTTTTATAATACAAAATTAGTATGGACTGTATTATAAAACTGGCCTACATTTAAAATTGTTGGTCCCACTTTATATTAAGTGGCCTTAACTACTATGTACTTACATTAAAAAGTGTAGTGAACTTATTGTGTTAATATTGTATTGCAATACACTTTTGCTGCTATTAAGTTGGGATACGGGTAGGTTAGGGACACGTTTGGTAGTATGGGTATGGTTAAGGTGTAAGGGATGTGTCAACAGTGTAATTATAAAGTAATTACAGATGTAATTACATGCAGGTATTTTTTTAACATACAAGTACAATGTACAAACTTGTATGTACACTAAGTGAACTGTACCAAATGATTAACTTAAATGTAAGGCCACTTAATATAAAGTGGGACCCCTTAATAATGATATTCTGTTAGTTTTTGCGATATTTATGACAGTAGTATGCCTGTAATGACAGCTATGTATATTTTGTCGACCGTGCGATTTTTATGGTTTATAATTGTTTCCTATTTCCAAATAAATGGTTTATGGTCCATAAATTCATGCAAAGAGATGTTTTTTTGACATAAAACACAATTGTAAATATTTTAATTTCCTCACGAAAAAAAAGAAAGTAATTTATTAGCAAAACCCCATTTTATTTGTGACCTGTTATATCACTGTTCTGTAAGTGTTTGCCTGTATATCTGCGTTCAGGTAAGAAGATGCGCTGGTGTACAGTCTCAGAGCCGGAGCAGAGGAAGTGTGCTGAGCTGGCCAAAGCTCTGGTCGCAGTCCTTCCACCTGTGGCTCTCAGCATTTGGCCGTCTCTTTCATGTGTGAAAGCTTATGGCACTGCTGACTGCATTAATAAGATGGGTGGGTTACATATGATATTGTGTGTAAGGTGAAATCTGTTTGAATTCAAATCAATCTGCAGGACAGAAATGTAGATGCTTTACGTTCTGCTATCCTCTCCTGTCAGGATAATAAAGCTGACCTAGTGACTCTGGATGCTGGAGAGGTGTACTCTGCAGTTTGGCCTCACAGTAGTTGCAAAGGAAATCTACAGAGATGGTATCATACAAAAACCTAATGTGGTTTCATTCTTGCTCGGTGTATGGTGTCATAGGTCATACGCCTCACACTTTGCAAGCAGAAACATGTAAATGTGTTCCTTTTTCACTTCAAGATGTTTCCTTCATCTCCCAGGTGGCTGTATTCTTGCAGTTGCTGTGGTGAGGAACAGCAGTACTTTAGATATGCACTCTTTGCGGGGCAGTAGGAGTTGTCATAGTGGAGCTCACTGGACTGCAGGTTGGAGTCTCCCTTTGGGACATCTCCTTTCTCGAAACCTCCTGCCCTGGATAGAGGATGAGCCTCTCAGTCAGGGTAAGACAACCAATCACAAATCTTATATAACCAGTTATATAATGTATATATGTTAACATATA
>NW_015555746.1:726905-735536 GCF_001515605.1 Sinocyclocheilus anshuiensis
TAAATATCTTTTTCTTTTTTCATTTTAAATTTTTCATTTTTGGGTGAACTACTTTTAACTAAAATTAAAGATAATATCAAAAAGAAAAGATCATTCAAAAATATTAATAAAACCTTTATTAGTATAAAAAATATTACTAAAACAACACAGAAACAGTAGTGTGTAATAGATCAGTTCCAATGTAATGGAATTAAATCTGTTTGAAACGGTTTTCCAAATTTTCGTTATGTATTTCCAGTCACTTAGTAATCAGGATCATAACATAGGAAGTATTCCGTCATGTTCTCCCAAACCAAACAAACAAAGTTTTCAAAAATATGTAAGACTGTGTGCCAAGTTCCCAGTGCTCATACTTTGACTATTTTGTCAGCGGTTAGTGCTTTCTTCAGTGCCAGCTGTGTGCCTGGAGCAACTACAATGGCACCCAGCCTTTGTTCCTTGTGCCAGGGTCAAAGGTCATACATTCGTCAGAAAAAAATCCATTGTGAGATGTCTCACATTGAACCATTCTACCACAACCAAGGAGCACTCAGGTTAAAATAATCCTATTTACACCTGTATCAATAAGTCACTGCCAAGTTCCCTTGAGGATCTTACAGCATCCAGTCTTTTTCTTGTAGACGTTTACAGTCACGTGCAGGAGATGTTGCCTTTGTGGATCACACAGCTCTGGACAGCATAGATGGTTAACACAATAATTCACTCTAACACAAACAATATGCTTATATGGATGTACTAGTGATTACATCTGTTGGAAATTTTTTCCTCGTCGAAGCAAGAGACCAGGAGACGTTGGGATATGTTTCATACAGAAGTCACTCTTTATTGAGGACTCGAGCGTCGCTGCAGTCATCCAAGTTTGACTAAGGCAGTAATACATTGTAGTTTATATACATTTTAAGGGGGTGGGATACATTCAGTAGAGGTGGAGACAATCTAACCCATAGCATGCAAATGAAGTACAGGCAATCAGCCCGACACCGGCATTTTCCCAGCCTTGATCTCATCAGCATAACAGTGTCATTCAAATGCATAGGTGCTAATCCAATCAGTCTGACAGTCCTAATCCAATCAGTATAACTACTCAAAGACTGGGGCAGAGGCACCAAGAGCCATTACAAACAAAAGGTGGTCGTCTCAGTAATCTGGTTCATTTTACTAACAATAGGAGAACAGGAACAGACAGGAACCTCTTGCTACACTTTGCTTAAGATAATCATTTGTCTGATGTAATTTACCTTAAATGCTAAATACAATGTACTTCACCTTAGTTTTTCATGTGATGCTATGTCAGAACATAGGATCAGCATATTTTAAACAGATTCTTAAATTTGTAATCCCACACATCCTATTTGAGATTAACAGCTTTTCCTTCTCTTTCATATTTCTTTTTGATCCCGGCTTATAGTTTTTTTTCTTCAACAGAAAGTGAGAAAGATGAGTTCAGACTGTTGTTTGCAGATGGAACTCATGCTCCCCTCGGCAGTTTTAGAAAATGTAACCTTGGACGAGGCCCTGGAGGAGGTGTGGTCACACGAATGAACACCCGTAAAATTGCTTGAAAGTTCTTGGTCGCTGCCCAGGTATCTTTTATGTTGGAGCCCAAAACTTACACATTAGAGTGTCTGATCCAAAGTGTTGTCTATGCAGGGCACACTACTGTAAAATTAAAGCATACATACTACTAATATATTGTTTATTACAATCTCAAACCGGACACAAACCCAAAGTTTTACAGTACATGGAAAAAGTGACCATAAAGGTACAGTTTACCACAAAAATTAAAATTCTGCCATCATGTACTCACCGTCATGTTGTTTAAAGCTGTATATTTTTTTCTTCTGTGGAACACAAAAGTAGATATTTTGATAAATGTCTCTGTGTTTTGTTGTCCATACAGTGGAGGTCAATGATGACCAAAACTGTTTGGTTACCAACAATCTTGAAAATGTTGTCTTCCACAGAATAAAGTAAGTCATACAGTTTTAAAAAAGCAACGTGAGGGTAAAAAAAGAATGATAACAGAATTTCCATTTTTGGGTGAACTATCTCTTTAACAAACAGATTGATGGTCCTGCTGACCTCAGGCTCCTGCAGATGTTCCTAATAATGTTATTGGTATCTTGGCAGAAAGCCCTGATAGGATTTCAGGTTCTAATGAGAGAAAAAATGAGGTGTTTTCTTTTGAAGATCTCATTTGGTTGGAGGGGAAGGGAGCGTCAGCGCTTCCAGCTGTTTGAATCAGCATCCTACGGTGGGAGTGGCCTTCTCTTCAAAGATGTGACTGAGAAATGATCAGTTCTGATGGAAGACATGGATATGAGCCACATTCTGGGACTGGACTATGTGGCCTTGCTCAAGGGCCTTGGACATGAAGGTGAAAGATTGCTTCCCCTCTGTACCATCTTGGAAATGATAAGCTTAGACTTTAATTTGTGTGTGTGTGTGTGTGAGAGTGAGAGAGAGAGTGTGATTAGGCAGCTCACTGGAGGACAGTGTGGTGAGGTGGTGCTGTATAAGTCATGCTGAACAGAAGAAATGTGAGCAGTCAGATTCTCTGGTGTGTGTGAAAGCTTCATCTATGAGTGACTGCATTGAGAAGATCAAGGTCCAGTAAGACATATTTTCAGTTATATTTAAACAAACATCATCAACATACATTTTTATTTCATTTAATTTTTTTTTTAATTTAATTTTATTTTTAACAAATGCAGAATACAGTTTCATCACAAAAAATATTAATGGCTTAAACATTTTCTCATTTTCAGTAGTGATTGTGATTTTCAGTGTAATTTTAGTATTATTTACTATTGTACTATTCATTAATATTTTTAATTAGCTTTTATTATTTGTATATTTGTATTCAGCATTAATTGTAATTTAATTTAATTTGAGTAATTTCATGTGCTCTTGTCATTTTTATTAGTTTTTTGTATAGGCCTATATATATTCTGTTTTACTTTAATGTATTTTTTAGTACTTAATTGTATTTTATTTAGGTTAGGTGCTAAGGTAACGTTTCTCATTTTCATTAGATTATTTATTCATCTAATATTCATATTGTATTTCATTTAATCTTTTTCAAATAATGAAAACTATTTTTAGTTTTAATTAATACTGACACTGCTGATTGTTCTTTGTATCAGTGCATAGAACAGAATTGTTCATTTTCACAGAGGGATGAGGTGGATGCTGTGTCTCTTGATGCCACTCACGCATTCATAGCTGGGAAATGTGGCCTTGTCCCTGTTGTGACTGAATATTATGGTATGTAACACATCTAACATCCTAATGTACCATGTCATACTCACTCGTGTTCTTCTCACCTTGATTTGTTTTTCTCTTTGCTGGTTCATTTTAAATTTAGGAGAGAAATGTGAGAATCCTGAAGGATTTGGAGGCCATTTTGAAAGTGATGGTAATACAGGGCTAAAATGAGCTTAGCATAAATGCAATCTCTATTATTGCATCTTTACAAAATATATTTATCTCTGCAGAATTACCATCAGTGTATGGTGTGGCAGTTGTACGTCGGACAAGTAGGAGTTTATATGTCTTTATAAGTCTGGGCGGCAGACGCTCCTGCCACAGTCACATGTACAGCCCTGCTGGCTGGGTTTTACCTGTGAGACACACACTCAGCACAGAGCACACCAGCAGCACCCCATGTCAGCCAAATAATGGTACTACATGTTCCTCTCTATTACTTGGTATCTTGATCAAATAGTTTGAATATAATATTATATTTATCTTTTAATGCATCTTTTAATGGTTTCAGTATGTTATCTGTTTACTTGCATGTCATGTGACTGTTAACCAGCATTAAAAAGCCGTGAACAAGCAAGTGTGACGTTAAATTAATTAAATACTAACTTAATCTCACAGGGTACTTTAAGAAAAAAGGTATTGGAACACCTGCTTTAAAGGAAAAAAACCCTCAGGTCATCCAAGATGTAGATGAGTTTGTTTATTCATCAGAACACATTTGTAGAAAATTAGCATTACATCACTTGCTCACCAATAGATCCTCTGCAGTGAATGGGTGCCATCAGAATGAGCTGGTAAAAGCAGCTGATGAAAAAACAGCTAAAGGACAGTTAAAATGCTTTAATGATGGATTTTCTTCTTACAAACACACATCTTTAAGACATTTATTGATGGCCTGGAGTTGTGTGGATTACTTGTGGATTATTGTAGTGTTTTTATTAGCTGTTTGGACTCTCATTCTGATGGCACCCATTCACTGCAGAGGATCGATTGGTGAGCAAATTTAAGTAATGCTAAATTTCTCCAAATCTGTTCTGACGAAGAAACAAACTCATACATCAATACATCTCTGATGGCCTGAAGATGATTACATTTTTAGCAGTTTCATTTTTGGTTGAACTATTCCTTGAATTAGTAAGCTTATCATGTAATTCATTTGAAGAATTTTATAATTGCCAGACAAACTTGTCTTCAAATAAACTCAGTGACTGCACTTCTCACATTAGGCCCTGTGTTAATGTTATCATAATAATATGGTAACAGGCAGTGGTGTAGTGGTGCCTGGAGTGCATATAGTGGGTATACTCTTAATTTATGCCCCCATTTTTTTTAAGCGGCCCAGCAAAGAATGAACGGCCTGTGTTATAAACAGTGACATGTAAGAGTAAAGACTAATCTTGCATATTTAGTTCACCCATTTACGTCTTGGATGGCTTTAGGGTGAGTACATTTTCAGTATATTTTCATTTTGGGATGAACTATTTCTTTAATGTAGCCCATTCCGTTTTCATTGTATGGTGAGGTTGTTTGCCAGGAGGTCAAGGCAATCTCTGTAAGGTGTGTATGGGTGGGACTGAGGAAGCTGACAACCATAATGAGCATTACTATGGCAATATGGGTGCATTAAGGTGAGGAATTGCTATTTGTGCACAGTTCAAATAAAATGGTATACAGAAAAATATCTCTCATTGTTAATGTACCATAGTGCAAACCAAGCAGCTGTGCAGGCTTTAAAATGTCTTTTACTTCAGGTGCTTGGTTGGAGACCCCAGTGGGAAGAGCTTCGGAGACGTGGCGTTCATGGAACACCACAATCTAGAGAGCAACATCGAACGTAAGATGTAAACTCTTGAGAGATGTCATCGAAATGAATCACATTTGTAATATGCGTGATGTGTTTGTTGGACAGGTCTAAACACCAGTGGCTGGGCAGAGGGTTGGCTCGCTTGGGACTTTGAGTTGCTTTGTGGAGATGGCAGCCGGTCTCCTCTGACAGAGTGGAAGACCTGTAACTTAGGAGCAATCCCTCCAAATATTGTTATGACACATCCTGTTCTTACAGCTCGCATTTATGACCTCTTGAAGTCACAGGTCTGCACGCTGAATTAATAATCATTTGATTAATTTGAGAGTCTTTTAGCATCAGAATACTTATGTGTTTTGCACTATAGGAAACCATAGCAGCTCGTCCAGATTCTGGGTTCCACCTGTTTGAGTCTCAGCAGTATGGAGAGAGTGACCTGCTCTTTAAAGATGCTACAAGGTGCCTTGTTCACACCAGTCACATGGACTACCGCACCATATTGGGAGAAGAGTTCTATTCACAGGCTGAGAGCATCTTTAACTGCACACACTCAAGTGAGAATAAAAGGAAACATTATTATATCTATACCAGTTATTATTTGTTTGCATTAATATACAATCACTGGATTTTAAAAGAGCTTGATTTAAAATAGCACATTGATATGTAAAATGTCTCTTATTTGAATGATTATTCGTGCATATTTTAATTGGGGCTATTGTTTTTAATTATTAATTTATTTATTTTAATTTTTTTGACATATCTTGCAGTTCTGCAATCAAGATGTGTGCAGCATATTCTAAACAACCTCTATGAATTTTTTGACAATGTTAAAAAGAAGCATGGGTCATAATGTATATGGTTTATTTTGTATCATTATTCATTACTGACATAATACTCTCTTAAGATATATTTTATATCAGTGAGTGCAGTACTGGAGAGTTTATTAGTTCATCAAAGAACACTGCTGAAGATGTGACCTTCACTAAACTACATTTACCATCATGCACCTGTGTAACACGGAAGTTCTTGTTGTGATGACCGCTACTACAGTTACTGTACTAATGTTTACGAAATACAAGACTTTTGGTGTCGAGGATTTTATAAATACAGGTAAGTTATTAAAGTAATGTAATTGCTTGTACATTTGGATGTGACCTTCACTAAACTACATTTACCATCATGCACCTGTGTAACAACACGGAAGTTATTGTTGTGATGACCGCTACTACAGTTACTGTACTAATGTTTACGAAATACAAGACTTTTGGTGTCGAGGATTTTATAAATACAGGTAAGTTATTAAAGTAATGTAATTGCTTGTACATTTGAAATATTTGTTTTAAGTGTATATATTTACACGAGGCATAATATCCATGGCATGTTTCTTAGTGTCCTAGCTTACTTGACATTTGAAAGTTATACAATGAGTTGGTCACATTCCACCTACAGACGTCAAAAAACTGAATTAACTGACATGACTATTTTATCGTTATGTTTATAACGTAATAATTGTCTATATGCTCGAATACCATTAAAAAAATATTGCACAAGATTTATATTCAGTAACGTTATGATATAATAAATACCATACACCTTTAAGACATTGCACTTAAAGGTTTATGATGTCACAGTCAGATATTACTGTTACTTACAGGTCAATCTAGTTATTTACAGGCCAATGTATATGCCTATATGTATGTATATATTGTAATTATTTTTATTTGATTTTATTTTCTTATTTATTTATTAGTATATTATATCCATGGATATTGGAAACACATTTCCATGTACATTTTATTGAATAACAAATTAGCTGAACAACTTTATCAGAACAAATGCCACAAAATGCACCAGTGTGTTTGTCAACCCCAGAGGGTTAAAGAACTTTATTAGTTCACCATATTTCAGACCATAACATGTCAATTCCATAGAGTAGTTGACATTGTGTAGAACAGTTGATTGTTGTTGATAAACAGTTGATTGTTTTTATCTGTACAGGTTTGTAGATGCTGTTTTCATGGAGATCCCTGCCTCCTCGTGTGGCAGTGGGAAGATGTGCCTCTACAATTCAAGCTAGTGTGCAACGATTTGTTCCTGCAAGTGGCTCAATTGACTCCAATGCTTTAGAACAACTCCAGGCCTTTGTGTCGCATGCTTCTCGTTTGTTTGTGATAAGCGGTGCCGGACTCTCCACTGAATCTGGAATTCCAGACTATAGATCAGAAGGTGTGGGACTGTACGCACGGACTGACAGGCGGCCTATGCAACACTCAGAATTTGTGCGCAGTGCGAAATCGAGGCAGCGATACTGGGCACGGAACTACGTGGGGTGGCCGCAGTTCTCCTCACACCAGCCGAATCCAGCGCATTTCGCATTGCGGGACTGGGAGGAAAAGGGAAAACTGCACTGGCTCATCACTCAGAATGTAGATGCATTACACTCAAAGGCTGGACAACAGAGACTAACTGAACTTCATGGATCTACACATAGGTAAGGCAGGACTTGCTTGAAGATCATTGATTATGGAGTTAAAGAATCTGCAATGTAAGAGGAAAAATATTTTATGTGATTTTATGTTTGTCCTGCTCTTAGGGTTGTGTGTTTGGACTGCGGGCAGCTGACTCCACGTGCTGAGCTTCAGAAGCGTTTTGCAGCTCTAAACCCTGGCTGGGCAGCAAGTGCAGGTGCTGTGGCCCCAGATGGAGACGTGTTTCTGGAAGACGAGCAGGTGCTGAACTTCACAGTACCTGCTTGTGATGCCTGTGGCGGTGTGCTTAAACCTGAGGTGACGTTCTTTGGTGACGTAGTGAACCGGACTACAGTTAACTTTGTGCATAACAAGCTGGCTGAATCTGATGCTGTGCTTGTGGCTGGATCTTCTCTTCAGGCGAGTCATGTTTCATCAATATCACTTTAAAAACATTTCCTGTTCACGTAGACCAGGGTTACTCATTACTACTCACTGGCTGCCATCTCCTGGTGTAATGATGTATCATACAGATAGGGGTCACTAAACAAATTATTATTCATTCAAAGTTTTTAGGTAAAATAAACATAATGCAAAAGATCAATACCTCAATTTACAGAATTTTACATATTCACACATTCTTGGTTAGTTAGCTAAGTGCAATTAAGAATACAGCATTGGCAAGATGGAGTTAAGATGAAATACTTTATATTAAATATTTTAAAATTATAAAGGTGCATTTCCCATCTAGAATTTATTCTCTAAAAAGTTGCTGAGCTCCTCATAAATCAATGTGGGAAACATTTATGGTAATGATGAAATTCTAGTTAAATTGAAATTCTAATTAAAAGTGAAATTCTAATTAAAGTTTTGGATTTTAAAAATTTTAATCAAAATTCCCATGGTTATTATACTTAACTAAAACCAAGCCACAGAAAAAAATGATGCTTGAAATAAAATAAATGTTAACTGGAATTTTAAAAAAAAGTTAACTAGTTAAAACTATTTAAATTAGTTGCCAAGGTAATATTTTAAGATTGTTAACGCCATTAAATAAAAAATGAGCAAAAAAACTTTATATGAGACAAAGAA
>NW_015555746.1:735653-742880 GCF_001515605.1 Sinocyclocheilus anshuiensis
TATATTCTTTGGCAGGAACAAGCTTTCATACATTTCTCATTTTCATTTTGTTTAACTTGATGTACTAAAATAACTGAAACTAAAGCTGAAATAAAAACTATAGAAACAACAAAACTAAAATTAATGAAATTTACAAAAACAAACAACAAAATTACCCAAAGTGTAAAAATAACTAAAATTAAAATAACTAACATTAAATTAAGTCATTATAATAGTAAAATTATTCAAATGAAAATGGAAAATAAAAATTAATTTGAAAAATTGTACTATGTATAATACTATTTACTATAATAGCAAAAGTATCTCAGTAATACTAAAATAACATTGATCCCCACAAATAGTCACAACCCTATTTCAGTGCACCTTCTTGTAATCTTCAAGTAAACCAAAGACCTTGAGTAGTTGGTTCAGGTGTGTTTGGCTAGAGTTTGAACTAGTTAATGAGTATCCCTGGCCTAGATAATGCAAAGAATTTTTCCTCTTTGACTCGATACTTTCTCAAGACATTTGGAAAAAGGTGAAGGAATTTGTTTTCCTTTTCAGGTTTTTTCAGGGTACCGCTTTCTCCTTGCTGCTAGTGAAAGAAAGCTTCCAATAGCCATCGTGAATATAGGACCCACTAGAGCTGATCATCTTACTGGCATCAGGGTGAGTGTGCGCTGTGGAGAAGTGCTGCCGGCCATTCAGCTCTGAGAAATTAGAAACTCTTGAGACTCTTTTCCTTGAAGCTATTCTGAACCTCAGCACTCGACTCATCACAGCATTACTGGAACATAGATTTGGTTTGGTTGTAGGCTGCTTGCATAATAACTGATAACTGATCAGTTAGTTATATAACCTAACCCTAACCCAACCCTAATAACTGATCTCTACCTCAAGTTACGGAATTACTTTAACATATACACACATTCATTAGCTAGAGTTTGAAGTGCAATACAGCACTGGCACTAAAGAGTTAAGTTTAAATGCTTAAAAATTATAAAGTAGGTTCATAGGGACAACTGCATTTCCGATCTAGAATTCACTCTCTGAAAAGTTAGAGCTTCTTAAGAATCAGCATGGGAAACAGTCATAATAATGCTGCAATTCAAAACGAGCTATATAGATTATGACTCTTTTATTTACTAATAAACGTTTGGTTAATGATGAATTACTATTTAAATATGTATTTTTGAATATGTGAATGTACTAGGATGTTTTTAAAATGCATTGGAACACATAAAAAATGTACATGTTAATCATTTATTTGTTCTGCCTGACAATACAAGTCAAGTTAATTGTATTAAGTGATTTTCACAATACATTGTTTCAAAACAGTTTTACAGAAAGTCATGGTGTAAATGTTTCCAATATCTTAATATCTTCATGCCTTATAGTTGCATTGAGCAGTTTAGAACTAGCCAACAATATAGTTTACATTTTTCAACAATATAAACCATCAAGCAGTTGAGATCTGTTATATATATATATCACTTTACATGAGTATAATATATGTAACTAATGTAGATATAAAGGATTTTGTAAAGGACTTTGTTTTTTAATTTTTAGGATTTTTTTTTTTTTTTTTTTTTTTATAAAAGGGAAACCTTGGAGTCAAAAAGGTTGAGATTCACTGCCTGAATTTATTATATGCACACATTATTATATGTTGCTTTGGTAAGAAATCTATGAAGAGCATAAATGATACTGAAAATAGGTGATGCATATCTGAGAAAACACACTTAATAATAAACAAGAGACATATATCAGGTTTATTCAAAGGGTCACAGAGGGCAAAGTGACAGTATCTCTAGAAAAGCAGAGATCAGTCAGAACTGGCTGTTTGTTAAATCTCTCTCTCACGTGCTCAGTCCACCGTTGTACATGACTTTGTACTTCTGACCAGAGCTCTTTTGGAACACTAAATGAGTAAAGACAACAGCGATGATTTATGTCATCTATCTGCCATTTGACCCAAACCGTGCTCACCACCAGTGGTGTCATACACAGACAGTTCCCAAATCCTTTAGTTTGGTCAAACCAGTATGAGGCTGGGTAACCTAACAGGATTCCAAAAAGAGTGCACAAGTTCCAGTCATTATACAACTCCTCTCCCAACACAATCACTGAGGAGCCTTTCTCCAGCTCACTCATGAAGAATTCTGAAAGAGTTTTGATCATATCCTCGGTTGTCTTTTCAAAGCCAACCAAGACAGGTTGTTTTATTGAGGGACATATGTCAATCAGAAGGAGACTTTTGCTTTGGAGAAGATCATCCAAGTGGGACTCAATAGTGGCAGGATTAAAAATGAATGCGTTTTCATCAATGGACATAATCCGTAGAGGATTGGTTACAACTCCAGACTCCTGTAGAGATTCGAGGTACATCTGAAGCTGCTCCGGGGATGCTGCATTACTGTCGTAAAGCAGCGCGGGTTTGACGCCCAGATCCACAGCCATTATTTGAACAGTCACATCAAGACATGTGGACGGAGATCAACGTTTCTTACGAGGACACAATAACTTCTGTGCGGCAGAGATTAGCATTTCTGATGAAGCAACCATTGCACCCGTTTACAAACACAAATATAAAATATTTGTTGACAGCAGGACACACAAATTGATTCTAAAAGTTGTTGAACACTTAATTAATGAAGGTTCACGTTCCAGCATTGGTCAGGTATATTGTAGTGGTGTTGTTAGACGTTCTTCTTCTAATAACGTTTTATGGCGGATGGCAAACCAACTTCTGGTGCATTTACCGCCACCAACTGGACTGGAGTGTGGAGCACTAATAAGCAACTAATATATACATATTTATATATATATATATATATATATATATATATACAAAAATAAAAAAACACACATTCCTAAATTCTTCTGATTAATCCTATTACTTTAATGTATTTAACAATAGCACCATATATTTTACCTTGTTCTGCATCATAGTTCCATACTTCTTGCCATTTTTGGTCTATGAATTCTTTAATTTTCCCTTTAACCTAATTTTTGCTAAGAGTCACTTGAATATCTATTTCCGAGTGTTTTAAGAGCTTGCTTAGCAAGCTTATCAACCACTTCATTAGCCTCCACTCCCACATGAGCGGGAACCCACAAAAATGTTATTAAGCTTACATTACTTAACTAACAATTAACCACGATGGATAAGTCTGATCTAAATACTGCTGTGCAATAATGTTCTTAGGGGTTTCTTTCTCATTCTTAATTTTTATTTGTATTTGAAAATCGACTATTGGCACAGGAAACATCCACCAGCAGCTGTTCTGCCAGAGATAGGGTCTTTAGAACCATCAGTATATATATGTAACCACGATGGATAAGTCTGATCTAAATACTGCTGTGCAATAATGTTCTTAGGGGTTTCTTTCTCATTCTTAATTTTTATTTGTATTTGAAAATCGACTATTGGCATAGGAAAAATCCACGGTGGTATACTGGATAATATCACAGTAGGGCTAACATCACAGTCTGCAATACCAACAACTTGTGCTTCCCTTTTAGCAATCCATCCAAAGCTTTTAATATTTTTGTTTCCATGCTCCCAGCATTCTTCAATCACACCCTTTTTTGTTAGACGTTTTCATCGACTCGGTATTTTAACGAAACGAACGAATGATTCAGTGAATTGTTCATTTCACAAAAAAAGGTTCACATAGATTCACATTCACATGTAGCAGAAAGGGCCACTGAAAGAATCGCGATTCGAAAGATTCGAGTCATTGGGGTGAATCAAAATTCATGTAACTTCCTGTTAAAAGTTGTAACAAGTTAAAAGTGCTACAATGTTCATAAATTTAACATTTAATTTAACATATATTTTTGTTTCAGTGCAGAATATTATGAACATTTTAAATAAGTATGAAATGACACGAGCCGACCAGTTTCCTCCAAAAAGTTAGTTTAGAAACGCCACCGAGATATAAGGACTTTTAATTTGAAATGGTATCACGGAAGTATATTCTATTTGACAACTCGTACAGTTGTTAAATACCAAATGGCAAATCCATTAGGAGACCACTGCAGTACAGTGTCCTAGTATAATATCTGTATAATGAAACGAAGGTAACGTTTATTTTCCACCGGCGAATCTTGGTGATTTTATTGATAGTCAGTTTAAATAGTTGAGTTAAAAAGTAAAGTTCACAATGGGCTCAGAGGATGTGCTCAAGAGTGCTTCAACACTAGCCTCTTACAGTGTTCTGCTTCAGGTACTGTCACACACACTCTACTACTGTACACACACCAAATACACCTTTATTAGAAACATATAGTAAAACAGTATGTTGATATGTTTTATGCTGCAGGTGATGTTTCGAGTGTTGACGTTTCTCTTGAACGCATTTACTTTACGGTTTGTGTCTAAGGAGCTAATAGGTGTGGTAAATGTCAGGTGGGTTTAAAGTTACACATCATCTCGAACATTCGTTTCCATTGGCCACTAACTGCAACGTTTGCTTTTGTTATAGGTTGATGCTGCTCTATTCTACATTGGTGTTTTTGTCTAGGGAGGCGTTCCGGAGGGCGTGTCTAAGCGGCGAAGGGGCGGGGCGTAACTGGAGACAGGTTATCAACCTGTTATGGCTCATGTAAGTAGAAATGCCTGTAGGTTTATTAACCAAAATTTTCTTACCTCTGGAACCAACACACTTAAAAGGGGGAAATGCACTAATGAACTCTTGAATGATTGCAATCAAAGATTGACAGGAAATAAGTAAATCTATCATATCTGAAATTTCAAGGAATAGTTCACCTAAAATGAAAATGTTTTTTATTTCTTCTCAAACTCTTAGATTTCCTGTGGGGTGTGTGTGGGGTGTGTTGTTGGTGTGTGTGTGGTGGTGGCTGCTCCAGGCACCTGATCCAGAGTCCATCCCGCATTATGTTCCTGCTGTTGGATTGTTCTGCTTGGCTGCTCTAACAGAGCTGCTGGCTGAACCTCTCTGGGTTCTTGCACATGCACACATGTTCGTCCGTTTGAAGGTGTCACAATCTGCCTTTCATACTTTATTTTACTCTTGATAGAATCATTGTAGATCGAATAAGGTGAAACTGTCTGACCAAATGACATATATTCACAGGTGATTGCCGAAAGCTTAGCCATGATCGCTAAATGTCTTGTTACTGTAGTGATGGTGGTCTCAGCACCTCAGTGGGGGCTCTATATCTTTTCTGCAGCCCAGGTATATATATATTTGCATGTTTACACACTGAACATATGCAACGTATATAGTTTTTGGTTGCCTTCTGGTTTCTAATCTTGATTCTGTGTTTTCATTTCACAGTGTGTCTATGCAGGGTTTTTGGTGCTTTGTTACATGTTATACTTCGTTCGTTTCCTTGGCTCAGAGGAAGCAGAGAAGAAATTGTTCCCTGTTAGTCACATAAAAGACCTTCTGCCATCTGGAGTGGATCATGAGGTGACTTATTTTCTAATACGACACCACAATGCTCTGTTGTATACCCTTTTTATTTCAGTGAAACAACTACACTATATGTTTGTTTTTTAGCCACTACTAAATTGGAAGTTGACCACACTAACCTGGAGCTTTTTCAAACAGTCATTTCTCAAACAGATACTTACAGAAGGTAAAAATCATGCTCTTTTTTTTTTTTTTATGAATGTTGAAATCTTTCCAATAAATATTTCATTTTGATTTTATAGGCGAGCGTTATGTGATGACATTTTTGAATGTGCTTAACTTTGGCGATCAGGGTGAGTTTGTACATTCATATACACAAACTATTATATACAAACAATATAGTCATATTATACTTATTTTCTATTTACAGGAGTTTATGATATAATAAACAATCTGGGCTCAATGGTAGCAAGATTTCTTTTTTTGCCCATTGAGGAGAGTTTCTATGTGTTCTTCGCTAAAGTCCTGGAGCGTGGACGAGATGTACGACATCAAAAACAAGTCAGTGTCTGTTTATGCGCCTAACTTTATCTAGTGCAGCTAGCCAGATGTGGGGTTGGATAACTGTAAAATGCTGATTGGTCCACAGGAGGAAGTTTCCATGGCAGCTGAAGTACTGGAGTGTCTTTTGAAGCTGGTGCTTTTGATTGGTCTGATCATCACAGTTTTTGGTTATGCATATTCTCATCTGGCACTTGACATCTACGGCGGGGAACTTCTGAGCAGCGGAGCCGGTAAAACACAAATACGCTTACTAACTTTGCAGTTCAGATGAGTACATTTTTATTTGTGTGTGTTTGCCGTAAATATTTAAGTGGTTTGTTTGTTTTTTGCAGGGCCAGCTCTCCTGCGGTGTTATAGTTGTTATGTTCTGCTGTTAGCCATTAATGGAGTAACAGAGTGTTTTGTTTTTGCTGCCATGAGCAAAGAGGAGGTTGACAGGTGAACAACATAATTGCTATACTGTATAAATACACTACCATTCAAACATTTGGGGTCTGTAGGATTTTGTAATGTTTTTGAAAGAATTGTTTTATGTTCTCCAAGACTTAATTTATTTGATCAAAAATACACTAACAACAGTAACATTGTGAAATATTATTACAGTTTAAAATAACTGTTTTCTATGTTAATATATTTTGAAGTGTCATTTATTCCTGTGATGGCAAAGATGAATTTTCAACATCATTACTCCAGTCTTCAGTGTCACATGATCTATCAGAAATCATTCTAATATGCTGATTTGGTGCTCAAGTAACATTTCTTATTATTATTATAACAGTTGAAACCAGTTGTGCTGCATAATATTTTTGTGGAAACCATGATGCATTTTTAAAGGATTCTTCTTAAAAACACATTTATTTGAAGAACAGCATTTGTTTAATATAAATTGTTGAACAAATTGTTGTAAGGTCTTCACATTCACTTTAGATTAATTGAATGCGTCCTTGAATAATAAAAGTATGAATTTCTTTTAAAAAATCTTACTGACCCTAAACTTTTAAACTGTAGTGTGTGTGTATATTTCACTTTAGGAATGCGTCCTTGAATAATAAAAGTATGAATTTCTTTTAAAAAATCTTACTGACCCTAAACCCTAAACTGGTAGTGTACAGTATATACTGTATTTACAGCCACAATACTTTTTTGTAAGGTGAAAAGTCGTATATGCAACCAATGTCTTAGTAAATTGATTTTTACTATCATAAACTTAAATGACATGCACTAACAATGATTGCATTTTATGAAAACTCACAAAAATTGCTTTTAAATTGCTCTGAGGAAACGTTAAAATCCTCTTCGA
>NW_015555746.1:745356-768592 GCF_001515605.1 Sinocyclocheilus anshuiensis
AAGAGGACTTTGGACCACTGGGCAACAGTCTAGTTCTTCTTCTCCTTAGCCCAGGTAAGACGCCTCTGACGTTGTCTGTGGTTCAGGAGTGGCTTAACAAGTGGAATACGACAACTGTAGCCAAATTCTTTGACACGTCTGTGTGTGGTGGCTCTTTTTGCCTTGACCCCAGCCTCAGTCCATTCTTTGTGAAGTTCACTCAAATTCTTGAATCTATTTTGCTTGACAATCCTCATAAGGCTGCGTTTCTCTCGGTTGGTTGTGCATCTTTTTCTTTCACACTTTTTCCTTCCACTCAACTTTCTGTTAACATGCTTGGATACAGCACTCTGTGAACAGCCAGCTTCTTTGGCAATGAATGTTTGTGGCTTACCCTCCTTGTGAAGGGTGTCAATGATTGTCTTCTGGACAACTGTCAGATCAGCAGTGTTCCCCATGATTGTGCAGTCTAGTGAACCAAACTGAGAGACCATTTTGAAGGCTCAGGAAACCTTTGCAGGTGTTTTGAGTTGATTAGCTGATTGGCATGTCACCATATTCTAATTTGTTGAGATAGTGAATTGGTGGGTTTTTGTTAAATGTGAGCCAAAATCATCACAATTAAAAGAACCAAAGACTTAAACTACTTCAGTCTGTGTGCAATGAATTTATTTAATACACAACTTTCACAATTTGAGTTGAATTACTGAAATAAATGAACTTTTCCACGACATTCTAATTTATTGAGATGCACCTGTATATGCAATATAAAATGTATTTACAAATTGTTTTTCAAGACAAACATGTATTTAAGGCTTTTTAAGAAATTGTTTAATTTTTTTTGTTTTTCTTTTTAGATATAATCTAGTGATGCTGGGCCTGTCAGCCTCATTTCTTCTCCTTTCTTATTGGCTAACGTGGATGTTAGGGGCCATTGGCTTCATTTTGGCTAACTGCTGTAACATGGCTCTACGAATCACTCACAGTATTGTTTACATACATCGCTATTTCCTGCAAAGTGAATACACACCCCTGTGGGGGCTCCGCCCACATTCTGCTGTCGTCATTGCACTTGGCGTGAGCTCCATCCTCACAACCTGCTCAGAGGTATCATGCAAGTGCCTTATTGTTTACAAATATCAATAAGTTGTGATGAGCAAATTTAAATGTTTTGTAACCGTTTTTTTCTTTCAGAGCATGTTCTGCTGTGACGGTGGCTGGTTGCTAAGGCTGATTCATGTTGCCGTGGGGGCGGTTTGTCTCCTGGGTGTGGTCATCACAGTATTTCTGACAGAAACCAGACTTGTGCAGTTTGTCAGGACTCAGCTGTTACCCAAATACAGCAAGAAAAGTACATGAGCTTTTACTTTGAAAGCAGCTAATGCCTCAACCTCACTGAGGTTCAGCTGACACTAACATGTCATGGACCAGATTTGAATACTGTGTGTGATTTTTTTTTTTTTCACAAACATATTTTGTTTTCTTGACATTTTTTCCATTTTTACTCCAGAAGATGCAGTACCTCTATGTTCAGTTTTTGCGTATGACATCAAAAGTAGCTGACGGTTTTAAGGTTAGTAATTCCTACAGGACATTCCTTATAGAATATTGTATTGATTGATTACAAAACAAACACCGAGAATATTGCAACGTAATGCAAAGATATCAAGGGGTCCCCCAGTATGTAACTACTGCTCCAATGTGCCTGTCATTCCTTAAGATTGTTCATTTTTGAACATTAATGCTTGTCATTAGACATACGGAAGGTGTTCATTGACAATTTGCATAACGTTACAGCTAGATATATACTGTAGCTGTGTAAATCAGTGGTGAACTTTGTATGAATGATTGATTGTATAAAATGGTTATATATAATAAATTTAAATGGTACTGGGTACCGTTGTCTTTAAAAACAGGTAAGATGAGACTGAAAAATATTATCCGTTATTATAATATCTGGGAACAAATAAACCTTTTTTTCCTGACTGTACTGATTTCCAACTTTAATTTACATACATTACTGTTCAAATTTTTGGGGTCAGCAAGTTTTTTCTTTTTTTTTAAATGGAGCAAAAGTGACAGTAAAGACTTTTACATTATTAGAAAAGATTTCTATTTTAAAGGGGTCATATGATGCGATTTCAAGTTTTCCTTTCTCTTTGGAGTGTTACAAGCTGTTCGTGAATAGATAAGATCCCTGAAGTTGCAAAGACTAAAGTCTCAAAACCAAAGAGATATTCTTTATCAAAGATAAGACTCTGCCACGCCCCCCTAAAACGGCTCGTTCTAACACGCCCCCACATATCTAGGTCACTATGTGGGAATATTTGCATAATGCGCCTGTAAGGATAAAAGAAACTCAGATAATTTGATCTCCTGAGAAACAGACAATACACTGGCATCTTCAAGACACCCCACAATGGGGTGGTGCAGGAAACGCCTCTCTCACATATGCATCAGTGCCTTTTCATCTCCTCCCTCCACTGGATTCACTCAGAATGGTACGCAAAAGAAAACAAAAATAACGACTTTATTCAACAATTACGATGTCTACGTTGTTTACGCTTTGATTTGAACGAAAACAATGTGGGAAAAAAATTCGGGGTGGGAGAAAATGTTTTTTTGCCTTCTCTCGCAAAAATTTTGCGTTCCCTCGAGAAACTTTGCGTTCCCTCGCAAAACTTTTGCGTTCTCTCGCAAAGATATTTGCGTTCCCTCGCAAAACTTTTGCGTTCTCTCGCAAAGATATTTGCGTTCCCTCGCAAAACTTTTGCGTTCTCTCGCAAAGATATTTGCGTTCCCTCGCAAAAATTTTGCGTTCCCTCGAGAAACTTTGCGTTCCCTCACAAAACTTTTGTGTTCCCTCGAGAAACTTTGCGTTCCCTAGCAAAACTTTTGCGTTCTCTCGCAAAGATATTTGCGTTCCCTCGCAAAACTTTTGCGTTCTCTCGCAAAACTTTTGCGTTCCCTCGCAAAACATTTGCGTTCGCTCACAAAACCAGTTGAGTTCGGACAAACACTTCCTGTTTACTTTACAGATTGTAGTGGTTCATACAACTCCATACTTTCACAGTGGAGCAGTTCATAGAGTTTTGTTTTGAAATTGGACGAAATAGTCAGTGCATGCTTATCAAGGCACGGTTTTGGGACATTCTAAAAAAAGCATCATATGACCCCTTTAAATAAATGCTGTTCTGTTGAACTTTCTATTCATCAAAGAATCTTAATAATATGTATCAGAATCTTTAAAATATGTATCACAGTGAAATAGTTTTGAATGAAAATGCAGCTTTGTGATTACATAAATTACATTTTTTAATATTTTAAAACATATCTAAATATAAAAATATATATATTTTATTAGTTTTTGATGCATTTTCTATCAAATAAATGCAGCCTCGGTGAGCATAAGAGACTTTGAAAAACATTCGAACTTTTGTACATGGATAGAAACAGATTCTAGCATGAAGCTATCTGAAATGTTTCCTGAGTTTGCAAACCAGTGAAAATGACTAAGAAAGTAAAAACATTAGGACGGAGAGATTCAAGAATGGCAGGACATTATAAATAATTCCTTAGCTCTGCTTAAAAAGTATGTCATTTCAATGGAATACGGAAGAGAGAAAAATTAACATTCACAAACAATCACTTAGCAACACACAAAAGAACAAACACAACAGTGTTCAAATAAGCACTTGCAGTCATCTAAAAGCACTCCAACATGAAGAATAAAGCAGATACAAGGCACAAACCATAAACTGTTTTCATTTCTGAACTGCTGGAACTAATTGCAGTACCGAAGATGTCATCTTTAAATAAGCATGAGTATATCCCTACAGGAACAGTGACTGAGATTAAATGGGAGGAGGAACAGTGTTACTCATGCTTTGGCCAAAGGAATTATGGCCCATTTGGGAATGGACTCTGCAAGGGAAGGGTATGTGTGTGTGTGTTCATAAATGCACATACGACCAGTATAAAACAGAAACTTCAGCAAGACTGTAGGACTTCACTGATTTTGGGAGTTCACCATGTCTCAAGTAAGAGAAGATGAAACAGAAGAACTGAAGATACGTTATTCTTGTCATTCATTTTTCTATTTCACTTCAGCAGGGTGAAGAAGAAGAAGTTAAGAGGCCTGAGGTAAAAGCGGAGGATTTGATTGGAGCCAGGGATAAACTGGCGTCTGGAACAGAGGTGAAGAGCAAGACCTTTGAAGTGTTGCAGGAATGCGGTGAGTCGAGCAGCAGCTGATCAGCAGAAACGGCAATAATTCAGTTAGAAGGTTGTGTGTGATATTAAAATGTCACTGAGTCCAAGTGTCCTTGTTTTTTGACTTTAAGCCAAGAGGAAAAAAGAAGAGCTGTGCTTTTGTGTCTGGTTTTTATATTTCCACTCCATATGTAGCAGGATCAATGTCAGAACACACAAACACAGGGGAAGACTCTTCTACTAATCACTTTTATTATGTGATGTTTAAGTCTAACGTGTCTTATGTTTATATTGACTGTTGTGTTCTAGCCTTTTTCAAGCCTTTAAGATTCCAGCTGTAACATTTTTACTACATACTCATTTATCACCATTTTATAAATATACTATCAATGTTCCCTTAAATTAAAAAAAGTCACCAGTAAGTTATCAGACTATTAAAAGATTGTGTACACCACTAAGAATGTGAAATTTGTATTTGACCTATGTTTTATATCTTAGTTCAAATCTAGTTTGTATTTTGTCAATTCAAGCACATATAATTTAAATAAATGGAGCACTTTGTATTGAGGTGGCTGAAATTCAAAAGTGTCGGATTATGTAGCTTGTATTTTTGTGTGTTCTGATTCTTTTCTTTCTGTCTCTGCTGTTAGAACGAGCTGGGAAGGTCGCGCCATCCATCTTCAGCAAAGCTCGCTCAGGATCTGAGACTGCCTTTAACAAACCCAGCAAGAAAAAGTAACACTATGGAACCATTATTTCACTAAATCATACAGCTAAAACATGTATTTATAAATGAATCTAAAGCATTAACATAGAAAACAACTGAAGTTTTTGTATGAACACTGTAACCATTCAACAGCACAGCTAAACGATATTAATAGTTAGACTGATCTTATGTACCTCAATGTACTTTTTAATATTTCTTAACTTTTTTCCTGAATTAAAAAAGGCTGTAAACAATTAAAACTGAATAATACTTTTTTTTTTCCTTAAATATCCCACAATGCTAGTTTTAAGTTTTTATGGAAAATAAATAAATACATGAATACATAATTTGTTGGTTTAGTTTTAAATTGAAAAGAAGCATTCGTTTTTGTGTGAAAATGAAATATGTCATTAAAAAGGTCCCATTTTTATTTCACATTACTATCAAAAAAATATTTATTTTCAAAACAAAAAATTGAACAGCAGACAGGACAATGGAAAACTTACCCTACAGAAGAATAACAAAAAGTGTGGGATGAAACTAAAGAAATTAGGTTGTCTAAGCATGTTAATTATGGAGAGAATGTTTTCTTTCCTGTTCTTCTGACTAACAACTGACAAAATTAGGTAGAACAATACATTAGCCATGCACTGATGTTGAACTAGCTTAAAACAGCTGTCATACTGATATAATGTCATGACAAATGTGAACTAAACCAGTAAAGCAAACTAAAGCAGACCGTACAAAGAATGTGAGCGAGAGTGCTGGAGTTATTTCATAAATTTGGTGTGCTGATCTTGCAGGATTTTTGCAGAAGACTTTGCATCATAGAAGAGTTCATTAATTTCTTCTACTTGTTCCTTTTCGACTACTTCCCTCCCCTGAACTCGTGCCAGCAGACTGGCAGGGGTTAGCAGCTGCGCTGCATATCTGCATTCACACAAACACACATTAGCCAAAATAACCAAATCGCAGAAATGATAAATTCATGATAATGAATAACTGAGAATGCCATTAGCAAGACATAAATAATTATGACAAATCTAAATCAATAGGATATGTTTTTAAAAATGTAGTAATCAGTGTTACCTGAGTGTAGTCTTGGTACCGATGTCGCCAAGATGAGATAAAGCCTCCTCGCTGATGTTGATTCCTTCAGTCTGAGCTCGGATCTTTATGATCTATAGCAACATGCAAATTAAACAACAGCATGTAATGTCTACTTCATCTTTCAGAATGTCATAAAAGATGTAAGTAGCAACTTGTTTTGATGCAAAAGTTTATGCACACCTGTTTCATTTCTTGAGGAGTGTACAGCATAGTTCTGATAATCATGACTCGATCCAGCAGATCCAGTGGAATACCGTGAGGAGAGCTGATGTCTTCAGTCCCCCTAAAACATCATTATGCATAACTGTAAACTGTACAACCAATCAAATCACTGGATCACTCTAACAGCTGGTCACAGCAAACTTCAAATTAATTCCAATATTGGTTAGGTTCATTCAAATAGAATCAGATATGCTCATATTCACAAACATTAGTTAATGAACTGGATATGATGAACTAACAATTAACAATAATATTACAACATTTATTAATCTAGAATAATGTTAATTTGTACAAATACATTATGAATTACCACAAATTAACAATGAACAAAAATGTTTAACACTTTACAAAAAGTTTCCATTTGTTAACATTAGTTAACTACATTAGTTAAAGGTGACATATCATGAAAATCTGACTTTTCCAGGTTTTAAGTGCTATAATCAGGTCCCCGGTGCATCTACCAACCAAGGAAACGTGAAAAAGATTAACCCAGTAACTTTGTTTTGGTAAGCCTTTTTCTGCAAGCGTCTGAAAAAACGAGCGCGTCTGATTTGGCTCCCTTGGTGACGTGGCAAAGGGATCTCATTATAATATTACCGTCCCTTAATCTGTAAGTTTCCACCCACGGCGCCGTCATTTTGATTTCGCAAGCGACAGCAGTGTACCAGTTCCAATGCCATGGCGAAGGTTTGAGCAAAACATGCTAACTGTTCTGTCTTTGGCTGCACAGACGAGCACAAAACACTATTTAGAGTCCCAGCCTCAGAGGAGACGTTTCCACCCACGGCGCCGTCATTTTGATTTCGCAAGCGACAGCAGTGTACCAGTTCCAATGCCATGGCGAAAGTTTGAGCAAAACATGCTAACTGTTCTGTCTTTGGCTGCACAGACGAGCACAGAACACTATTTAAATCTAAAATAAACATGCGATTTATTTCCCAGCTGTTTAGCTTCACAGACATAACCGACTGTTTTTGTAACTTGTGTGTTTAAACTTGTGTGTGAATGAGAACTTTAGTACTCACATGCTGTGACAGCTGCTTTCTGTCCGTGTGCACTCAGAAAACCATATTTCAGAAGTTTAAACTAATATGGTTTAAAACGCATGATTTCAGCACGATAAACATGATAATCAGAAAACAAAACATATGTTTTTAGCAGGTACGAGCTGTAATTTAGCAGTAAAATAGCAGCTCATTTGCATTTAAAGAGACAGGCACGAAAAACAGCATGTTTCTGCTTCCACTCAAAATAGGCATTTTCAAAATTATATAATAAATGATCTGTGCGGTATTTTGAGCTGAAACTTCACAGACATATTCTGGAGACACCAGAGACTTATATTACATATTGTAAAAAGGGGCATAATATGTCTCCTTTAACATGAACTAACATATGAAAAAAAGCATTTGTTATTCTTAATTTTAACATTAACATTAAAATCAAACACTGTTCCTATTATTTAAGCACTAACAATGACCAGCTGTATTTCTATTAACTAGCATTAACCATGTTAACTAATTGAACCTGTAAAATTGTTACCAAAATATCCTACAATTATACTAAATATAAAATTGCGACAAAGCTAAGTTAATTTACTACGTTTCCCACTGTATCAAACACACACCTGATGAGGCAGTTTCCTCTATTGGATGCAAACACTACGATGGGAGCAATGGAGCTCTCCAGTGCTCGGTGCAGGTAGGTAAAACACTCAATGTCCAGCATGTGAACTTCATCAATGAACAGAACACCAGGAACCAGCTCTGCCACACCCTGATCAATGTACTTGTTCACCACCTTATTGATCTCCCCTCGCAGTTTATCTGCATACAGAATACACACAAAAAAAGATAGTTAAAGGGGTCATATGATGCAATTTAAATTTTTCCTTTCTCTTTGGAGTGTTACAAGCTCTTGGTGCATAAAGAAGATCTGTAAAGTTGCAAAGACTAAAGTCTCAAATCCAAAGAGATATTCTTTATAAAAGTTCAGAGTCAGCCACACCTACCTAAAACGGCTTGTTCTAACACGCCCCCACATATCTACCTCACTATGTGGGAAGATTTGCATAACGCCGCCCAAATGTTCACGCAAAGAAAGAAGGCGTAACTTTTAGTCTCACTGTATGTATCCAGCCCGGGGTCCGTCACGTGGTTGCCGCTCATTCGTCGGATCGGACTGTTTACTGATCCTGGGTGAGTAATGTTAGGCTAAAATGCTGGCAGTTCTGACTCACGTAAGTACGTTTTCATTAGGGATGCACGATATATCGGCCACCATATCGGTATCGGCCGATAAATGCTCATTTTTTCTGTTATCGGTAAATAATGTGTTTTTTAACCTTAAACCACATAAACACATTTCATTACACCAAATACACAAAATAATGTTCTTTTTAGCAACATCATATGACCCCTTTAAACATGGCTTCGTTAAAAATCCTGTTATGGTTATCAGTATATAAACTGTTACCTGTGATTTCTGTCTTTTTGGGTTTCATCAGTTGACCCATCATAGAAAGTATGTCCTGGCCTCCCTGGAAAACACAGTATGCTCATATGATTAGCATTATGGAGGTCCACTTGAAATGCTGGAAAGCGTGATGTTTGTGTGCACATACAGTACCTGAGGTCTTGCATTAGCAACATCCAGGTCATGAAGTGTAACATCCTGAATAATCTCTTTCTTTTTGTGTACATCGCCTTTCGGTAGAGGTACGTACTCTTCCGCCTCCAAATCGAACTCTGTTGCAAATGTGTCACATCGTCCCTGCCTCTGCAGACCAAAAAACAGAAAGACAGATTATGAATGAACTTGATAAAAGCCTTGAGAGATTTTGGGACCATTAAATGGAGTCAGTTTATTTTCAAGAGAAGCGTATTGTACTTTATGTGAAGTGCAAGTGTATGTGTACACCACTGTTCAAAATGTTTTTGAAAGAAATCTATTACGCTGACCAAATCTGCATTTACTTGATCAAAAATACAATCAAATAAAAAAGAAACAGTGACAGTTAAAAAATGTCTTCTATTTGAATATATTTTAAACATTAAGTTTATTCCTGCAAACAGTTGTGCTGCTTAATATTTTTGTGCAAATTGTTGTTTTTTTCCATAGTCCTTTAAAAAATATAAAGTTCAAAAGAACAGAATTTGTAACATTATATTATATTTGTAATATTAATATATTTTGTAACATAATGAATGTCTTAACTGTCACTTTTGATCAAATTAATACATTCTTGCTTAATAAAAGTATTAATTTCTGTCAAAAATAGGAAAGACAATCTTGTCCTTTATACCACTGCCAGACTACCTGCCCACCTGCACTGACAAAAGATTACTTCAACACGCCAACAGCAGATATAGGCAGGAGAGAGAATGGTTAAGCAAATCCGTCCTTACCTTGACTGCCCCACTGTTCGCTTCGATGTAGATAACATCACCGACCTCCACTCTCTCCTTCTGCAGACTTTCATAGATACTAGGATCCAGCTGCATGAGCATAACAAATGCTATGAGATAAAACTTTTAACTTCAAACAGACACAAAATCAGCTTCCATTCAGCTCCTTATCTTTGAAATATAAGTATGGAAGTGAAAAAAGCGCTTTCACTTCCTTACCTTCAACTGTTTGGTGCCTTTTGCGGTCTTCAAACCGATAATGACATGACTGACAGTTTTGCCGTAGCCTCCCATTGGGTTCTCCGTCTCAGAAGGAGTCAGTTCAGTGACCTCTCCCTCATACACCTCTTTAGTCTCCTTGATACGCAGACCTGCACAATCAAAACAGAAGAATTTTAGGTACGAGAATGTACAGAAACCATAACTGCTAAGATATATAATATTAGCGGATCTACCAATACGCTTTTAAAAACCTACAGAATTCATTATAAATTAAATTCTAGTGAATCTATTCACCTGTGTGTTTTTTTCTGTATTTTTCTGTCAGCACTGTAATAATGTGTGCATGCATGCATGCATATCTCACTTGATCACACTGTCGACACTGTTTGAGTCATATTGGTGGTCTAATATCAGGCTACAGTGTGTGTGTGTGTGTGTGTGCATGGGGAGTTATTTACTATCTAGTAGAAGGACAAGTCCAAATGTATTAGAATATGTTTTTTCACGGTTTCTAATCACATTTTTACTTTTATTACTAAACATATCTCTTAAAAAATGAATAAACGTTCACAATCGTATAGCATTTTTACAGGTCATGGTGCACAGACATGGGTTCTTTGCGTGAGTGCTCACCGATTGCTCTTCTGAAGTTCTCCATCAGCACCTCAGTCTTCTTGATTTCTGTTGAATACACTTCACTGCCCACCATAGGACAGAATGGCACTTTATTTCCCAATTCCTGAGCCATGGCTAGTGCCAGAGCAGTCTGCAGGGTACAGAAATTCAATTATCAAACCATAAACACTTTCACAAAGGACATCTCTGAAACTATTTACAATAACTGATACAATAAAGCTTGTCGGTCCTTACCTTGCCTGTTCCAGGTGGTCCGGCCAGTAAAACGGCTCTGCCAGCCATCTTTTTTAAACGAATCAGCTCTACGATGATGCCACAAGCCTAATAAAAAAGGTAAGAATATAGGAAATGTTTATATTTACCATTTTCTTTAAATGCAACATGTTTTTTTCAGCAACATGATGTTCTTTATAAACGAATACTATAATAATATAAAGTGGCTAAACTACAGAAAATATTTAAATATTTAAAGTCTCCAAAACCAGGATCTGTGATAACCACAGTAATATAACGTACTCTTGGTGAATCCTGACACATATCTTTTATTAGATATTTTGTATTCGTTCTTCACAAACAATTAGGTAAATACAAATGGTCCTATAATATTCACTGTAATCATTCTGCATTTATTAACAAACTGGCAAAACATGAAATGGATCTCTACCTCTCTTGCTGTCTCCTGCCCCACTAGTCCTGACGCGGACTGTTTAGCATTCCCGGCCTCGTCCAGCCCGAGACCCTTTACATGGCTGTGAGAAGCGATGCGCTGCGTCTTTGTTGTGCTTTTTACCTCTTCGATCTTCATGTTTCTTGTTAGTTCATTAAACACTCTAAAAATGAGAAAAATAACCTCAAGCCTATTACACGAAAGGCCGTTGAAATCAAACACAAGAGACCCGCGTTTCCATGTGGGTAACCAAGGCGATTTGAGGAAGTACCGCCCTGGAAACGTTTTTTAGTCGTTCTTTGCAACGATTGGTCAATTTGTGGAATCTCTGTTTAATCATTGGATATCGGTGTTGTCCGTCTGATCATTGTGAATACGCCCATATTTTCCGTTTGTGTGCCATTTAAAGTGTTGTACTGGAACAAAGACGACCGCTGTGGGTTCCACAAACATTTTCTTCCGTATGAAGTGTAAATATACTTCCAATTGTGCTGTAAATAATTTAAATATTTTTACTTGTTAATAAATTATTTGACCCATGAAGCATGTTTCTTTTCTGAAACAAATGCTGTGAAGAGGAACCCATGAGATGAGTTGTTGTTATATCAGGGATTGTTTTGTTGCAGCACAGGAAGAACAACTGTCAAATTTCAGAAACGTTTGCTGAATACAGTAAGAGCAGAAATATTTAGCATGTAATTTAATCTCTCATATCAAAACGAATAAGCGCATATTACTGAATTCCACCCAAATAAGAGACACTTGGTTAACTGACAGTTTAATATTGAGCTTGTTGGTTTGAACCAGCAGCGTTGTTGCTGTCAGCAATTCAAAGTCTGCGCATATATTCTGTTACCCAACAGTCGTGCTGCTCCAGTGATGGCAGATCTCAGTCCTCCTAAAACTCTGAACTTTAACGTCGGTGTCCTCGGCCATGTGGACAGCGGGAAAACGTCTCTCGCCCGTGCGCTGAGCAGCACCGCATCCACCGCAGCCTTCGACAAGAACCCGCAGTCCAAGGAACGAGGCATCACGCTGGATCTCGGCTTTAGTGCGTTTACGGTGCCGTTACCGGAGCACCTGAAAGAGTCCTGCGGGGAAAGACAATACGACAGTCTGCAGTTCACACTGGTGGACTGCCCGGGACATGCCTCTCTCATACGCACTATTATTGGGGGTAAGTCGGTAAATTAGTTGTTTTTTATTAGTAGGTTTGATTAAATCCACTGTGGCAAACTGTGGTGCTTGCGTGAATCAATGTATATATTTCATATAATTCACTACGCACTAGTAACATCTTTTAATTCCAATTATGAGTGTTATAATAAACTAGTTCAAGAATAGCAACCTGTCAGTGCATTTTAAACTGTCAAGCATTACCACTTTTGATCAGTAGGTGGTGTGTGTGTGTAGTATTTGAAGAGGTCATATTAACCCTGTAAAGACTGACGTATGATAAAAGTTGAACATTTATACAAAATATAAAAGAAAATCTTACAAATGTGCATATGTGCTTTATGTTTGTATCATATTTGATACATCAGGTTTTTATCTATTATATGTCTCATATAGTATAAAATGAATATGGAGAATATGTGACCCTGGACCACAAAACCAGCCTTAAGTGTCAATTTTTTTAAATTGAGTAAATAAGCTTTCCATTGATGTATGGTTTGTTAGAATAGGACAATATTTGGCCGAGATACAACTATTTGAAAATCTGGGACCCGAGGGTGCAAAAAAAATCTAAATATTGAGAAAATCGCCTTTAAAGTTGTCCAGATGAAGTCCTTAGCAATGCATGTTACTAATCAAAAATGAAGTTTTGATATATTTATAGTAGGAAAGTTACAAAATATCTTCATGGAACTGAAGATATTTTTACTTAATATCCTAATGATTTTTGGCATAAAAGAAAAATGGATAATTTTGACCCATACAATGTATTTTTGGCTATTGCTACAAATATACCCGTGCAACTTAAGACTGGTTTTGTGATCCAGGGTCACATATGGTGCACACACTCAAAGATGAAAAAACACATCAGTTTTATTCAGGCCCAAACTGAGCAAATATATGCAGTTTGATGCAGATGTTGTTATTTATGTGGCCAAAAAGTAAGATGAAATTCTGATATAATGCAAATTAATTATATTTTTATTACAGTAGGCTATAACAGATCGCTCACTTAAAATGCATATAAATACATCTCTCAATAGTATGTCTTTAGTAAGATGATATTGTACGCTTTGTTTTATGATCAAAGCTCGGTAGTCTTAATTGTGGGGGCAAAACATAAAATGTAATGCAATACAATGATGATTAAGATGCGTTAGTTCCTCAAAAAAATATATTTTTCTAAACAATGATGCATGGATAATTAAGTAATCCTACATTTCAGTTCAGTAAATGTTAATATTAATATAAATATTGAATATTAATAACAATCTAAAAGTTATTCTTATATTCTCTTTATAGAAATCATTAAAGATAAAAGACACATGGCAAAAAGACGTGTAAAAGAAAACTTGAAATCGCATCATATGACCCCTTTAACTTAATAGGTAGTTATTATGGGCACAATAGGCTACATGCAATACATCGATATTCCTCTATACTAAAAGCTCAGATGGCTTGTTTTCTTGCATACACAGTCTCATAGGTATTATTTTCATGGAGGGATGTATGAAGAAATAGATGATGAGAAACCATGTCTAGAGGGTTTTTGTTAACATTCAGGACCAAACAAACCCACAGAACACTCAGTGTAGTGGGAATGTCTAGTGTAATTGCATTGATGGCATTGGTGTGTGTGTGTGTGCATTTATGGCACATGTGGTTGATTAAGGCGGAAAGGGGCTGTTCGGGGTTCCAGCTTGACTTCCTCTCTCCCCCCAGAGGGGATCTCAGGAAAGAATGAGTGCCAGAGAGAGGAAGAGAAAAAGAGGGAAAGGAAAGGCAATAGCCCAGTCTCCTACTTCTCTTATTCTCTGTCTCTTTTTCTGTAATACTGTCTAGCAGTGATGACTGTACTTTGACATGTTTGTCATTGTTGAAGCTGTATGTTTTACTCTCATCTGTATACTTGCATTCAGGTGCTCAGATCATTGATCTGATGATGTTGGTGGTTGACGTTGTGAAAGGTATGCAGACACAAACAGCAGAGTGCCTTTTGATTGGTCAGCTCACCTGCTCCCATATGATCGTCATCCTCAACAAAACAGACCTGTTGCCTAATGACAAGAGACAGGCGGCTATTGACAAAATGACCAAGAGGATGCACAAAACTCTTGAGAACACAAGGTAGACACTGTAAAGCACGTTTACCTGTATATTATACATATTACACATTTTGCCATGTGTTCAGACTGTAAAAAATGATTGTAATTTTAATGCTAAAAGACTACAAATGCTACGGTAAAACCCGTTAACTGGTTAACCAGGAGGTATATGGTGAAAAACTGCAATAAATCTAATGCGACATCTCAATACTGTTAAATTTACAGTTTTTGGAAGTGAAAAAGAACAAGTCATCTTATAATTTACAGTGGAAAAAATGTCAATTGCTACCTTTTTTAAACTTAAGTTCTCGCAGCAGCTGCTGTTTTTTTTTTAAAGTAAATTTCACAGATTTGTTTTACAGTGTGAGCGTATATAACTAATCTAAACTGCTTAATTGTTTATACTGTCGCAAAATGTAACCTATGTCACATAAGATGTTATAAACATTACCATCATGAGTTTCTATAAAAATGCTTTGAAACAATGTTTATTGTGCTATACAAAAGAAATTGACTTGACTCTTTGCTTGTCAGATTTAAAGGCTGCCCTATTATTGCTGTGGCAGCAAAGCCAGGTGGTCCTGAGGCCCCAGAAACAGACGAGCCACAAGGAATAACTGAACTCATAGATGTGAGTTAGTGGGTGTGCTGTCAGTAGCACAGAATCAAGGTTCAAAAATCTGAGACCACTTTTAAATTGTATATTTTTATAAATATGGAAACGAGCATAACATTTTAGGACTTTGAAAATGCCTAAATAAAGAACAGTTATGATGTCAAAGAAGTAATATATGTAGGACACTAAATCAAATTTAGGCAAATTTGTGACATTGACCATACAATGTGTCCTGGCCAAATTGCCCCCCTGCCCTTTGTCAATCATGGCCTCCTAATAATCCCCATCCACTTGATTGGCTCTATGACTTTCTCTCCTCTCCACCTGTAGCTGGTGTGTGGTGAGCGCACTGGCGCCGTTGTCCTGTGGCTGCCGTCGCATCATCCAAGTGGATGCTGCACACTGGTGGTGGTTGAGGAGAGACCCCCCCACATGATTGTAAAGTGCTTTGGGTGTACAACAATACACAATAAAGTGCTAATATAAATGCATCATTCAATCATTCATTCATACAAAAGATCATTCCAAAAGATTTCCTTCTTTTCATTAATACATACAATGGAGGATTATTAAATCCTGGGTAATGTAGATCAGGTTTTGCACATAAACTTGTGGAGTGTATACTAGCTTAAGTGAATGTTGTCATTAAAGCAAAAGGGTAGTTTTAGGTCTAACATTTTTGGACATTACTGTATTTTGAAAGGTGTGGATCATGTTTTAAAGGTGTCTCTCTTTGTGTTCAGTTATTGAAGGCCCAAGCCTTCTTTCCTCGTAGAGATCCATCAGGTTCTCTTCTGATGGCTGTAGATCACTGCTTCTCCATCCGTGGCCAAGGAACAGTCATTACCGGCACCATCCTACAAGGGTCACTCAGTGTCAGTGATAATGTAGAGATACCAGCATTAAAGGTACTTGCATATATCTACATAGCACTACAATATATACACTACTGTTCAAAAGCTAAGGGTGAGTAAGATTTTTTTTTTAAGGAAATGTACTTTTGCATTGCATTGAATTGATCAAAGGTGACAGTAAATATACGTTTATAATGTTAGAAAAGATTTCCATTTCAAATAAATGCTGTTCTTTTGAACTTACTATTCATAATACCACCATTTACACAAAAATGGGCAAATAGTGGCACAACTCTTTTCAATATTGATAATAATAACAAATGTGTCTTGAGTGCCAAATCAGCATATTAAAAATGATTTCGGGAAGGATCATGTGACACTGAAGACTGGAGTAATGACTGAAAATTCAGCTTTGCCATCACTGGAATACATAACATTTCAAAATATATTACAATAGAAAACAGTTATTTTACATTGTAATAATATTTCACAACACTACTGTTTTACCATATTCTTAATTAAATAAATACAGCCTAAGAGATGTCTTTAAAAAAACGTAAATATCTCACAGTCCCTAAACTTTTGAACATGACTGTATATACACATGCAAACTGCACAAAATGCATTAAGAAAGACTGTTTCCAAATGATCAGTTTCACCATAATAGTTGAACAAATATATGGCGACATTGTGTACTGACATGATCAGCTCCTTACATGATCTTTTTTGATTCCTCAGGTGACTCGCAAGGTCAAATCTGTGCAGATATTTCGTAAGCCAGTTCCTAGTGCTATGCAAGGGGATCGGGTCGGCGTGTGTGTGACACAGTTTGATCCAAAACTGTTAGAACGGGGTGTAGTATGCACACCAGGCTCATTGCTGACTCTTTATGCTGCTGTTATATCCGTCCAAAAGATTGAATACTATCGCGGAGCACTTACCAGCCATGCAAAGTTTCACATCACTGTTGGACATGAAACTGTTATGGCACGTATTTCATTTTTCAATCGAGTGCTTCTTGCCAGTGAAGATGGAGACTGTAACCCCACCTCTCCAGAGCAAAATGCAAAATCTTTCTCATTTGATTGGGAGTTTCACCACTTAGATGAGTATTTGACATGTCAGGCAGAAGATGGGAGAGGGGAACCACAGCAAAGGGCTTTACTTGAGTTTGAACGACCGGTCACATGTCCACCACTTTGCTTAGTGATTGGGTCACGACTGGACTCTGATATCCATGGTAACGCATGCAGGCTTGCCTTTCATGGAAAGCTTCTGGAAGGCTTTGAGGACAAAAACTACATAGAGACAGCACTGCCTCGGCTCAAAATCAGCAAAGACAAGCAGAAAGAAGGAGCAGTGGAACGGGTGACTATAAATATTTACACTTCCATTCAAAAGTTTGGGGTCAGGAAGATATTTTTAAAATTAATATTCATTCAGCAAGAATTAAATTGATTAAAAGTCACAGAGAGGACATCTTTTATAATGCTACAAAAGATTTCTATTACAAATAAATGCTTTTCATTTTTTACTTTCTAGTCATCGGATAATCCAGAAAAATGTTTTATGGGTTCCACAAAAATATTAGGCAGCACAACTATTTTGAGCACTGATGATAATAAAAGTTTCTTGAGCTCCAAATCAGCATATTAGAATGATTTCAGAAGGATCATGTGACACTGGAGACTGGAGTAATTTAGCTTTGTTATCACAATAATAAAATACATTTTAAAATGTATAAAAAAAAATTATTTTTTTATTTATTTATTTTTAGTTTTTACTGTTTTTTAATCAAATAAATGCAGCCTTGGTGAACATAAGAAATTTATTTTAAATAAACAAATAAAAATGAATATAAGAAAAAATCTTACCAAGCTCAAACTTTTTGAATTTGCATTATAATATTCATAATATACATGACCAATTTTGTTTATCTTTTGTCAGGTGATAGATGACTACACTGTGATTGGTCGAAACCTGTTTAAGAAGGAGACAAACCTTCAGCTGTTTGTGGGTTTAAAAGTTACGCTGTCAACAGGAGAAACGGGATCAATTGAAGGTGGCTTCGGCCAAAGTGGCAAAATCAAAATCAGAATACCAGGTAAGCAAAGACAAATCCACTCTCTTTTACTCTCCTTTACTTTTTCTTGGCCCCTTTTTACCTCCTTCCTCTAAGTTTCTTGTCAGGTGACTTCCATATTCCATACATCCGTACACTCATTCATTCATTCAAAGACAGCATATAAAAGTTACTCTCATATAAAGTTACACACACCAAAAATGCACGCTGTATCTTAAATATACGTGCAAAAGAAAAGAAAAACTCACATCCTTTTCCTGACCCTTAAGGCTCTCTTGTGTAGGTAGACCTCAGCCACACAAATACACACACACACACACACACACACACACACACACACACACACACACACACATTACAGCACACCCCTCTATTCAGGCCCAATGAAATGGAGTAGAACAAATGTAATCATAGCCACACAACTAAAGATGTTTAGCAATTTTTAGTATACGATAGTTCAAATTATTGTCTAGATTGAGAAAAAGACTGTCAGTCTAGATTTTAAATAGTTTTGCCATGAAATTTTGATTAATTCAGCAGTTAGTTTCTGTTTAAAACACAAATGATCATATGATAATTGTATCCGGCCAAAACATGAGAGATACATTCTGTCTTGTAACATTGTATGTGCATTGTCCATAAATGCCTGTTCTTTATTTCTCTTCTGTTAGAGGGGCTGAAAGAAGAAACCAAGCAGCTTCTATCCTCTTCCTCTAAGAAGAAGGGGAAGGGTGGGGCCAAAAATGAATCCTCCAAATCGGAGGAAACTAAGCCCGACGCTCAGCAAGTCACCATACATTTGAACTTCAAACGCTATATATATGATCCCCAAAAAAAGATGGTACAGTCCTGACCATCAGTCCAATCATTACTAATAAATGCTGACAGGAAAGGGACAGAAATAACACACACTGAGCATATACTACTAAAGTCTGGGATATGGAACAGAAATGTCTTGTACTTGTTTTCTTGTGTGCAGAGTTTCTATTCTGTTACTTTGCATTTGTATTATTCCTTCAGATGTGGAATAATAAAAATCAACAAAAAAGAAAAGATCATTCCTTTACATTCTGTTATATGACTGCTAGTAAAACAACTCTATTAGCTAAACTGCTGTAGTTGCAGTGCACTGTATTTTGTGATTTACATTTTGTTTGCAAGAGTGTGAAAAAGTGTTTGTATCTTTGAGTTTGCCGTATCAAGAGTGGTTGGGACGTTGCTTTAGGGCAAAACACATTGTGAGTATAGGCAAATATTTCTGTTGGCAAATCATGGGCAAAATGTGTTTCCACACACCCCACCGTCAGTTACTCTACATTTATAAATATACTTTTTTCCATATTTTTGTTCCACTGTTTATGTATGTATGTATGTTTGTTTGTTTTTTGTGCAGATGCAGATGAGAGTGGTTAAAAAACAAAAACAAATAACCTTAATAAGGGCCACAGTAGGTCTTATCATTGTTCATTGATTTGCTTCAAAGATTTGAATATCTATTCCAGTTACGTTGTGGCAACTTCGGGGAATCTGTAGGCAAATTCTTTCTTAATATGCGAGTATACAAATAGCACCTGTACTAAAATATTAAATGCCATCTGTGTTGTTATACTTCCTGTTTGTACCTGACACCACAGGTAAAAACAAAGCCTTTATTTGTTTTTCATTATAATTGCCATTAACTGGACTTTTTTTTAAGAAGTGCATACATAGGTAACTGTCTATCACTCATTCGCTTACGCACTTTCTTTGACTAGCAAATGTGCTGTCATGGACTAATTTACAGCATCACAGTACTCTAAAAGGAAGATGTGTTGAGCTAACTGACATTAAAGTTTTTTTTATGTTTGTATGGAACCTTTGACTACTCAGCTTTGACTTAACCTCATAAGGAATCTCTAAATGTGTAGTGTTGCACAGAATAAAGAAAATAATACAGGTCTCGAACAACATGAGAGAGAGTAAATGATTGAATTTAGAATTTTCATTTTTACTGACCCCAAACTTTTGAACGGAGATATATGCCGTAAAAATTGCTTGATGCAGTCTGCTGACTGATTGACCACTCATTTCTCCTTTGTACGGCTCAGAAGTTCATTGTATGTGTGTGTTTTACTGTGTATTAATATTAATTAAGCAATTTACTCTGATTAATTACAGCAGGAAAGAGACGGAACACTCAGTTTAATGCTGCAGGCATAAGAACTCTGTGAGTCTAACACAACATGGCTTTCATGCCATGTTCGGCCTGCTCAGTGTTTGTGACATTGACTCAAGATCTTTAAACACAACACACACACACAGTCTTTTACTGTCCTTTTCCTTTCAGTGACTCAGATAGGAATCTCAGTCTTTTATTTTGTGTGTGAGTGCATGCATGTAAAAGCCTTTGATATGACAGCTTGAATCTGTTAACCTCTCTAATCAGGGTCCTTCATCAGAAAGGTCTTTCAGAGTGCCTGTTTAAAATTCATAAATTGAAAAAGACGGACTGAAAAAGGGAACAGAGAAAAAAGGAAATAAAAACAAACTCTCCCATGAGGTAGAAGCTGCAGATTGTCTCCTTCCTGACCCTGGACCTGCACTGATCTTGAGATGAGCCCAAAGAGGTATAAAGTCACGCTCGGTGTTTGACTTGCCACTAACATTAACATTATCGGCTTCATCTGCACGGGCAGTTGGCATTCGTGTGTGTATACGTTTTTAATTATTTTCTTTAAACTCACAGTCCTTACAGAGTTTTTTCTGTCCCTCCTAAAGCGCGCTCTTTCGTGTCCATGTGGACACTGCAGTACCTCTGGCTCACATGTAGAGAGCATTAGTATCCCCAGAGTCAGTCCAGTCGTAGTCATTCTTTATTTTTGTAACGTTTTTTCTTTTTAAATAAATAAAAAACGAAACTACCTCCATGTTACTCCGGTAAGTTACTCGTTCCACATTCAGTATTTGTGCGACGGACAGTGCATCTGGATACCACAAATGGTGAATCGTAGCCTATTGAAGTGAGCTGTTACTTTTCTACGTTTTCTAACGTTAGTGTTACCAGAGATTAACCATTTATACTTAAAAACAGTAAGTAGCCAATTTAAAACAGTAAGTAACCAACTAGCTACCACCTAGTAACGCCCTAGAAACCCAGAACACCACAGCAACAGGTCAGTAATCATGTTTTGTGCGGACAAGCAACTCACGTTTTGTTCAGAAAATGAACAAATTCGCAAGTGTTGTCTTCATATTGCCCAACTGTTACCTGACCAGTCATTATATTACATGTTATATTAAGTTAAATATAACATTTACAATATTATAAATGCATAAAGTTTTGTGTTAGGGTTAGGTGTGGATTATATTGTAGCCTAGTAGTAGGATGATTTAGACTATTTTCCCAGTCATCTCAATCCCAGAATTGTCCTAATTTACCTGAATTCACCCTATTGTAAATTATTCATATTTCATATAAATATATTATTTGCTTGAATTTGGTTGGCTAGGGTAAACGTACCTATTAAGCTCACGTACTCATTAAGCACACTTCCATATTTGAGCTCAGATTATAAAAAGACAAAATAAATGTATTATCATACTTGATGTCTTAAAGGGTTAGTTCACCCAAAAATGAAAATTATGTCATTAATTACTCACCCTCATGTTGTTTCAAACCCGTAAGACCTTCGTTCATCTTTGGAACAAAAATTAAGATATTTAATTTGCAACGCAACTGAAATGTTCCCAAGTCCAGAAACGTAGCAAGGAGATCTGTAAAATAATCCACGTGACATCAGGGATTCATCCGCAATTATACGAAGCATTAGAGAATACTTTTTGGTGCGCAAAAAAAAAAAAACTTTATTCAACAATTCGTCTCCACCGCATCACCCTGGTGCCATTTCGGAGAATATCCGCTGGACGTAAACAACGTATGCTGTTCTGTGTCAGCTGCGTCACGCCGGATCTGTTTCCTACGTTGTTGTGATTTGATCTGAACGGAAACAGCGTATCCATGTGACGCAGATATTCTCCAAAATGGCACCAGGGTGATGTGGAGGAGATGAATAGTTGAATAAAGTCGTTATTTTTGTTTTCTTTGTGCACAAAAAGTATTCTCTGATGCTTCGTATAATTGAGGTTGAACCACTGATGTCACGTGGATTATTTTACAGATCTCCTTGCTACGTTTCTGGACTTGGGAACATTTCAGTTGCGTTGCTGTCTATGCAGGGTCAGACAGCTCTCAGATTCCATCAAAAATATCTTAATTTGTGTTCCGAAGATAAACGAAGGTCTTACGGGTTTGAAACGACATGAGGGTGAGTAATTAATGACTGAATTTTCATTTTTGGGTGAACTAATCCTTTAACCAATTGATGTGTTAGTTACTACATACCTCCGGTAATTTCAAATCAATCAGATCATTGCACACTAAGATATGGGTCTCTGTGTGTTCACACTGTCTGGTGGCCATTTTGAAAGCTGTCTGAAAACTTTGACCAAAAGAGGAGCCCTTTAAATGTGCATTTTTTTTTAGACGTTTTAGCCTTTATTTTGGGTAAGTTTCAGTACTTACTGTAAAATTAAGAGATTAATGTTTAGACTTTTGCATATTATAACCTGGAACTTGGATGTAGGAAATAATTACAGTTAGATCCAAAAGATAGATTTGGCAACATAGCGCAGATGCTACAGAACACAGTTAGCTGACTAGCTGTATAAGATTGTGTGCTACGCTAATATATTACTTCACAGGCATTACTGGCTTGTACTTTTACATCCATAATATTATAAATTGACAGTTTATTGCTGGTCTGTGGTTTTACACTGCTGTAAGTTTTAAAGATTTCATATTATTTTAAGGTGAGCTTAAAGGGTACACTACTAAATCACACAGCTTCAGTGTGACATCAATAAGAAAAACCATAATTTCATAGATATTGTTAATAATAGTTGTTCATAATAAAATATGTATGAACTTAATACATGACCTAGATTATTTATTTTGCAATTTGAATGAATATTACATGAAATGTATTAAAAATTGTTGCTGCTCCAATTAAGCTCAGTGTGCTCTCTTTAAGCTCTTCCACATTGAACGTCTATGTAAATACTTCATAAACAGACTTTAAATATTAACTGATGGTCGTCACTTTAAGTTGATCTTAATAAAATGATTAATATCTTATTTTAACAGCTTTAAGATGACACAATCGAGACATAACTATAGTTTATGCCCAAAGATGAAAGAGGCAT
>NW_015555746.1:768630-768931 GCF_001515605.1 Sinocyclocheilus anshuiensis
CTTTATGGAACCATTTAGACAAAAAGGTTCTTCTATGGCATCGTGAAGCACCTTTATTTTTAAGAGTGTAGCATCAACTTCTACTTACTGTAAATCGGGGCAAAAATCGTGTAGTGTATTCCAGCCATAAGAGACTAGACAAGTTGACATCCATTTAATAAGAGGATTCATAATGAGGCTAGTTTCTGTGTACATCCTAGGGCTGGACGATATGGCCAAAATTGATATCATGATATATTTCTTAATTTCGGTCGATACGATATAATTCCGATATCGATATGACCACTATTTATCTGAAATA
>NW_015555746.1:770472-868126 GCF_001515605.1 Sinocyclocheilus anshuiensis
TTAAAAATCATATCACCGTTATTGAAAAAAATTATATCGCGATACATATTGATATTGAATTATTGTCCAGCCCTAGTTCATCCCCATGAATGAAATGTTTTATTGGTTTGTTTTATTTGATTTTTGAATATGTGCTTCTTAGCTGAACGTGGACTAGTCTAGATGTTGCAATGTGCTTAAATGACACTTCACTATGAATATATAACTGATCAAATTGAATGCCCTGTTGCTTGATTTTAGTGTTCTGTTTTTTTGTGATTGACTTTGTACCTTCAAAAAAATATTTTTTTCAATTATTCTTTAAAAATGTTGTTTAAAATAAACAAGAATCTGTAATAAAACATGATGTGAGCTTAATGGGAACAGGGGTGTGCTTAAAGGTTACAGAAATGTACCCATTAAGCACAGCCAGACTTTTTGCATTTAATGATGCATATCTTAATTGAAATGCTTTTGTAAATTTAAAATAAAATATTTTTGTGTGAGAGATTAATATTTTATTTTAACATAACTTTTTATACTGAAACCAATATCTTGTGCACTAAAAATGTCTCAATGTAGATTTTGGTGAGCTTAATAGGTACGTTTACCCTAATTATGGAAATTATGTATGGAATTGTCAGTATTTAGGCTAGTGTTTTACTTTTTAATGATGTAAGTGCATCATGGACATGCAAGTCTTGACAATCATCCTGTTTTGTCTTGATTTGTAATGGCACACAGTTGTCAAAATGCATCAGTCGTTTTCTACATAGAGGTTTTAAGCTCTCAATGAATCAATCACTTGAGCAAAAAACATCAATCCTTCTATAAATCAATGGGTTACTGCTAGAGACCTCTGTACTAATCACATAATTTCCCTTAGCTGAGCTTTTAGCTGAACGTAAACTAGTGTCCCTGCATTTTATAGATTTCCTTAAGTCTCTGGGTGAATCAAAAGTTTAGTGCATTTTACAGTCTTTTAAAATTTCATATACATATAGCAACATATAGAGCATTCAATTTTTTTTTTCTTTTTGATTCAACACTTTTGCAGGAATTAAATTACATCTTATTTTATTAAGGTCTTATTAAAGCCTGCAATGGAAGGGATTTGAGGCTGAGATATTGTAAACTGCTTATTTACTCACACACATGTATATCATGTTTCCCTGTATGCTGAAGAATGTTGTCTTCACAGAGTCATAAAGTAACACACTCTTATAGTATAGGTCCACATCCACAAAAAACACAGTCATGTAACACATTCATTCAAAAGAGTGCTTTGTTCCAGTCCATTATCCCACTTTCCATCCTTTCTTTAATGCACTTTATCTCTGTCACCCCTTTGTTCTCTCTCACTTATTCTTTATGTTTGCTTTGTTTGGGCCTTTATGTCTATACAACCTTTATCCCACACCTCCCTTTCTCTTGTTTTCCTTTTCTTTGTTCTGCACTTTTCTTCCAGGTCAGCAGGATTGTCACTGTCTTCTGAAGAATTTAACTTTGTCACACAGGTATTTTGTGCGCTGTCTATGTGTTTGTCTAGATCATCCGATGCATATGAGTCTTAAAAAATTTTTTTAATACATTATAATACATTTCATACATAAGAGTATGAGTCCATCTAATGTGGAAGATGCAAAAGTCATTGTTTTATACGTGTGCCACCAATACGTGTTAAAGGCTAAAGATTGTGACCTTTGCCCTTTGAGGTTTGCATGCAATTGTTTAGGAGTGCATCAAACTGTCATTTTATGTTTTCTGATCAATTTGTCGACACAAGTGACAGACACTTCAATATGAATTGCTAGACCGTAAGAAAGGAAGTAACAGAGGTCATTCTGTTTTGAACAGTTCAGGTTGCGCTCATCCACTGTCCGACTCATTGGACCAATTAGCAGGGCGGTAAAAGCCTCCCAAATCCCTTACTGAAGAGACTAATAAAATTAGCAGGCCCTCCATCTTATCTTTGAACGATAAACAGCCAGCTATTAGATTACAGCTATTAAATTAGAAACAGTCTCTAAACAAACAATTACCTGAATGTAAGTGTGGGATGGGAAAAAAGAGGATAAAACAGTGTGTGGAGAGTGTTTATGGATGTATAGAGGCTTTTGACCATGGTGGTTCCATGGTCCATTAATGGCTTGAATTAGTTTGATAACATCAATACATTACAATAATGGAGCAGAATATCTATCAACCTCTCCATTTAAACCCCTTTGCCATCCTTACACATTTTTCACATTTAATGTACACTAAAAACCTAAATATTATTCTGGCGCGTATGCAACGTCTGCATCTGCATTCTGCACATATGTGACCCTGGACCACAAAACCAGTCTTAAGTTGCACGGGTATATTTGTAGCAATAGCCAAAAATACATTGTATGGGTCAAAATTATCAATTTTTCTTTTATGCCAAAAATCATTGAAGATATTTTTACTTAATATCCTAGTTCCATGAAGATATTTTGTAACTTTCCTACCATAAATATATCAAAACTTAATTTTTGATTAGTAATATGCATTGCTAAGAACTTCATTTGGACAACTTTAAAGGCGATTTTCTCAATATTTAGATTTTTTTGCACCCTCAGATTCCAGATTTTCAAATAGTTGTATCTCGGCCAAATATTGTCCTATCCTAACAAACCATACATCAATGGAAAGCTTATTTATTCATCTTTCAGATGCTGTATAAATCTCAATTTCGAAAAATTGACACTTAAGTCTGGTTTTGTGGTCCAGGGTCACATATATACTATATAATATATACCAAGGGTAGCATGTGTACACATGTAGGGTGAATAGTGTGGGTTTCAATATGTTTACTAATTACAGTTGAGGTTCTAATGACCCAGCTGTCACACAATACATCTCTCAGATTACTGTAGCAATGTGATTCCTATTATACCCATATGCCTTTGGGTTTATTCAATCACAACAATAAAAACACAATAGCAGCTCACTGAAAGAGCTAGCTTTGTGTTGTCCAAAAAGTGTGTCCAGATTTTGCTCGTGTGTGATTTGGTTTCTCAAAAATATCAGTAGATTCTATAAATCTGTATCATCTTCCTTTTTCTTTTTCTTTCTTTCTTTCTCTCTCTTTCTTTCTTTCTCTCTCTCTCTCTCTCTCTCTCTCTCTCTCTCCTTCTTTGTCTTTCTTTCTTTCTGCATATTTTACAAATATTTGCCTGTCAGCCAATTTATCTTATATCTTTAGCCGGCCTGCTCTTTTTTTTTTCTTCTCATTTTTGCCATTGTTCCTTCTCTATACAGCTCTATCCATGACTCTTTGTCTACGCGTTTCAACTTAACTTTCTCATTGGCTTCATGTTTATTTGATGTCCATCATGTTTATTTACCATTATTTTTTATTATAGAGTTTCTCTTTAAGAAAATAAACTTTCTTTCTGTAATCTTCTGGCACAAACTTTCCATAGAGGTTTGCTAGAATATTTTGCTTGTGAATTTGGTTATTGACTGAATTTTGCTGCAAATAAATTTGAGTAAAATTAATATTATATTTTACGAAATGCCATTTAAGTGTATATATATATATGAAATTTAAATACACGGCTTTATATTATTTCTTAATTTCTGTTTAAAATGTATTTCATTAGACATGTAAACATTTGCAGTTTTAGTTTAGTTCATTGAGATAAGATATTCTGTATTGAGTTCAGACATCCAATATGTGGCATAATTTGATCATTATAACCTCTTGATTTAACAAGTATGTCTGTATATTTACTGTTATTGAGCCAGAGAACTTGTAACAGTGTATTTAGACTCCCCTCCTGCCTCCGGCCTACTTTCCTGCCTCTAAGGTTTCTCTTAGGACAAAACCACTAGGACAGGGAAAATAAAAGAGTGGAGAAAGAGAGGAAGGAAAGAGAAGTAAGCAGATCTGTTACGCTGTTCCAGGAGGATGGCAGTAATACACATACACCACCTCACATCACACAAACTGTCCCTGGAGAGGGGAACTGAGCGCTCACAGTTGGTTTGTCATTTAAAATAAGTGATTGTTCTGAGACAGAGGATGAATTAATTTACCTGCTATACAGAAAGATTAGGAGAAGAAAAGAAAAGACAGACTGAAAGGGGTTGAATGTGGGTTGGCCTGTTATATGGGAGGGTTCTGTTGTGTCCCAGTTTTCGGACTGAATGTTTGCAAACAGCTACATTTGTTAGGTCAGACTGTACAAACATACTATGCATATGTTATTAACAAATATATATACAGTAAAAATATGCTATATATACACTAGCGTTCAAAAGTTTAGGGTTGGTAAGATTAAGATGTTTTTGAAAGAGGTCTCTTTTTTTTTAAACAAGGTTGCATTTATTTGATCAAAATATTGTACAATTTTAAATAACTGTTTTCTATTTTAATATATTTTAAAATATTTTTTATTCCTAAGATGGCAATGCTGAATTTTGATTGATTGATTGGATATAGAAGGACAGGATAGTGTTCTAATACAACTGAAGAATCAGAGATATAATCTCATATCCCATGGGTATTTACTCTGGCCTAGAAAATAAATAATACAAACCTTGCAACACACTCTAAGAAGATGATCATTATAATAATAATAATTTATAATTTATGCATTTAGCAGACGCTTTTATCCAAAGCGACTTACAGTGTATTCAGGCTATACATTTTTTACCATTACTTAAGTTAGATTTCGGTTAAGATTTATTAGATCAATTGATAAGTATATAAAACAAATGTATTTATACATTTAATTTCGAGATATTTTCTTTAGATTTGTTTTGTATATAAAATGCATAATCTATAAATCAGTGCAACTTTAAATACATTTATATATATCCTACTCCATATTTATTATTTTACTTGCAACATTGTCAAAATAATTTATATGTGCTTCACTTGTCTTGTTTTATATTACGGTGCAGTTAGTGTAATGAATTATAGTTCATACAATCAAGCCATATAGCTTCTGGTCATGTCATGTATTGCACCATCCTAGTCATATGGATTTACATTTCTTTTAAATAATCCACTATGTACAATAATTTCCTGATTACAGTTTAGGGAAGTGATTTCAAACAAGATGCCTGAGCTATTGGCAAGCTGCACATACTTTTGTAACATGTTGGAATCTAAGCACCAGACACAACTGGGGATAGTAATGATGGCTGGTCTTTTCCAGGTCTCCTAAAAACAAACCCTGAAGACTTTCTCTGCTCTTTCATCTTTATCTCATCTCTCCATTTCCTCTTGTCTCTCTAGAGGCCTGCTCTTCACTCACTGTTTGTGTCCAGTCAGCATGCTGATAAGTGTTTGCAAGCGCACAGGAGTGTAAGGCCACACTTTTGGATTGTTTGTATATGTTTGTAGCATCTCAATTTGATAATGTTTTTACAAGTATGGCAAGAACTTGCATAAAAAAATTCTGTTTAAATCATTTATTAACTAAAATTTAAAATGAGTACACAGTAAAACAAACGTGTTTATTTGAGTGTGTATTAAATGCATGTGTGTACAGAAAATATGAATTGATACTATTGATGTTGATACTAGTTCATATATAAAGCTTGAAAATAAGAACAAAGAAAAAATAAATTAAAGAAATAGTTATATAATTACAAATGGTTTAGGGACAGTCCTAAATATTTGGTTTATATTATGACTTTTAAAATGCAGGGCTTCTCCTTCGTACTTCACAGTTACATAAGATACAGTGCAATGCTATAGATGACATAAACGTTTTTGTACTTGTGATTATATTTGAATAAATAGGGGATATTTATTATTAATGAAAAGCTGGCAAATTAATTAAACTCTTGGTGTACTACAGTTGGATTCTGGGTTGGTTTAAATCACATTTCGGAAATCCACAAAATAAAGTGCAACTTTTAAATCAAGAATGAATAGAATTTTGAGATTTGCATAATGAACATTTGAACCCAAGTCTGAAACATTAATCAAATGTCCTTGACCTGAACATTAAAACTGAAAAATGCAGTTAATGTTTTCATTAAGTATGGTGTCTTCTACAAGTGTCTCTCAGCCTATAGCAGTGACTAAGCTGCTGTGACTGAATGCAGGATGTAATTGGATTGGTTGGGTCATATTGAAGGGGTGGGGCATGTTAGCCATGTGGCTGAAGGTGGATGGTTTCTCATGCACACAACTGTCAAATTGCTGAAAGTGTTCTCCTCTTCTCTTCTTAGGTTTGCCAGACATTTTTCTATTGCGTGTCTGGATCCCATCTTTCTTCATAGTAAGTGGACGGTTCACCTGAATTCGCAAACACAGATATACACACTATAAACCATTTATACAATAATTATGCTATTTAGTGTTTTAAAAATGGAATGAATATGCTTATATTCAACAGTAAAAAGAATCCATTTTAGGTGCAAACTAGATCATTATTCAATGCAAACAATATATATATAAACCCCTTACAAGTGGAAATTCAACATATATGTAAGCAGAAATTTGATTATGTCCTTCATTTTGGTGTAGTCTGTATATACAAAGTGTTACGGTAAGTCTAGACACGTAAACATTTACTCACATTGTGTAGTTTGTAGTACAGACCACAAGCATTACAGACGGGTTCTCCATTGGCATTACGTCTCCAAAGTGTAGTGGTCCCAGTCTGGCAGTTGGCACAACAGGTGCCTGCTCGTCTAGATGCTGACTGCAACATAAAAAACATAAAAAGAAATATGAAAACACCTGGTTGATGGGAAGTAACTGAGCAATGAGGAAAAACTAAAGCTTGTGAATAAAGATATAGTTGAACAGGAAAGACAAAAACAAATTGCCCAATTAGCAAAGCCTGAAGCTATGCAAAATTCGGTCGCTCTGGCATTGAAGATGAAATGACAGTTCTGATGCCGCAAATGTTTATATTTATATTTGTCTAGTAAATCAAATATAAATTTATGACTGTGAAATTATACATATATTTTCAAATTCTAAAATAACATTTAAGATTTACGTAAGTCATTAAAACATTTTTGATATATATAGATGGATGATGAATGGAGCCACAGTTGGACCCTAGCAATAATATGAAAAATGCTGGTCCAAATCCTGTGTGGAATGTCAGAAAATGTAGAAGAGCATAGTGCTCTGTCCTTTTCTTTTGGACGTAGGCTGGCTGACAGAGATACACAGAAAATGTTCCTTTATAATTGTGACAACATTACATTAATATTACTGACACAACTGACAAACCAATACAATGGCATCTTAAGATATATACTGGTCTGTCTTTACAATATTCTTTTCTCAGCACTCACAAACTGAATGGAGCTTTGTCTTATAAAGTAAGAGAAGAGTATATGTGCATTGCTTAAGTATTATAAAAATATTATTTTTAATGATTTTAATAGGCAAGAAAATACTACTAAAACATACTAAAATGATAAAGAAAACAGCCAACTTAATTAAGGAATAAAGAAATGAATAAAGAAACAGGATGATGCTGACTTCAGAATCTTAACTTTAACTTGACTCTCAAACTCTCATGTCAAACAGAAGTACAACCTTAAATGCCATAAATTCACATATTAAGTATTATAAAAATATTATTTTTAATTATTTTAATAGGCAAGAAAATACTACTAAAACATACTAAAATGATAAAGAAAAACAGCCAACTTAATTAAGGAATAAAGAAATGAATAAAGAAACAGGATGATGCTGACTTCAGAATCTTAACTTTAACTTGACTCTCAAACTCTCATGTCAAACAGAAGTACAACCTTAAATGCCATAAATTCACATAACTATACAGAAATCGTAGATTCTCAACATGCCAAAAGAAAACAACTGCAAAAGGAAGCGTTTTTGGGTCTCATAAAGTTATCGGTACCGGGCAGACATCCTGCCAAGGAAACAAATGTTCTGCAGGCGTTCTTCAAATATACGACCTGTAGCTGATGCAGAAGCACTCGTCACACACTGACTAAAGAATAAGACCTGAAGCTAGTCAGCCTAATTTACAGCTAATACGCTCTAAATGGAGGGTCACACAAAATACACAGATGCAGTCAAGCTTTCAAGCTGATTTATTACGTTTCCCTTCAGTGACGGTAGTTCTGCAGCTGCTCTGTGCTTAACAATTACACTGGACTTTCATGAATGTGAAATCACGAACAGTCGAACAGTGACATTTTTCAGCTTATATTTAAAATCATGAAATTCTTCAGCATACACATATATTTGGTGGACAGGAATTTATAACATTACAAGCATGGAATACACAAAATAAGGTAAAATGATAGGCCTGATAAGTATCTGATTTCTGGTCAAATTTACACTGAATTCTAATTCATTACTTGCTATTTAAACCTGTCAATAGGGCCATGGAAACTCAGTGCTCCATTACACACAGAGACTAATGCCTTTCACTCTTTTTCTCTCCTTCTCGCTTTGTCTGTACACATTCTCTGCAGTGCATTACATGGGCACAATATTACAGAAAATGAAACACTACAACATATGACAGTTTTTCCTGAAGTGTTAATACTGTCTAGCGTTCCACATACGTCAGCTGTTTTATTGTCCGTTAACATTTAGGCAATGACTTAAAAAAATAATTTCTTCATTATACAGAAAGATTCTAAACTCAAACTTGAACTGTGTTTATGTGAAGGTGTGTAAGTGTGTGGCACTTACCAGTCGGCGCTTAGGTCTGATGAGTGGTCGGTTCTGGCCGTTCATCTTGTGATAGAGTCCACATGCATTACAGAGATAATGACCTGTTCCATCTCTCCGCCACAGAGGAGTTGATGTAGCTCCACAGTTCACACATTCACGCCCTTCAGGCACAAATTATGCACAAAAGAGATGAACAAAATGAAGAGAGAGGAAATAAAAACAAACAACTTATTCATGCTGACATTATTTATTATATGTAGAGATAGATAACCAATTTGATATTTGTTTTACAGATATTTAAACTTTTATACTTTTGGGCCCTAAATAACACAGCACAGTACTTTTATAATACAGTATAATTATTGTTATTATTTATGCCATTCTAAATAAAAAAATACTAATAATGCAAATTATGTTTTTAGTCAAATTATTACTACTGTGCCAAAAAGCAGAAATAAAACAAATTAAAATTGGTTCTGCATATATGTTATTAAATATAAAAATAATCTTTAATCTATATGGTCAGATTACTTCTACAGAATATTTTTAGATATTAATATCGTATATATTGTATTTAGCTATTATTGTAATAAAGTGCATTTTCCATTATTTCAATCCAGATGCACAAACTGTGCCTACTGCAACAAAGTTATGGCAACACATTACAGTGTCCATGTATTTATAATTTATATAGCAATACCAAAGCGTATACTGCTCCATAAAATTATTATCAAATAGAACGTTCATTCGGTACTGAAATTATACTATTACATTAACACTATGTTTGGATCATTTACCGTATGTATGTTTCAAGTTAGACAATGAATCTCTTGTAAATTCCACTGTTAATCTGAACTATGAACTCTGAATTTTACCTGAGAAAGCGCGGCTTTTGCTTTTGCATTTTGACGTCATGCTGCTCGCGCTGCTCCCGAGCAGACCTCTGGAGTAAAACACACTGCTTGGGTACTCGTGCGCTCCAGATAGAGCGTAATCGGAATATGAAGGTATAGTTGTAGTTTGTGCCAGATTGCCACGGATTGGACTGGAGCACTCCATCTTCATCCCGTCGACAAAATGGAGATGGTACTTCCCAGTGTCCCTCACAGAAGTACAAGCAGGGTCGGGGGACGCATCTTTGGGTGGAGTAGGGGGCAGGCAGTAGAGCTGAGGGCTGCAGTGTTGAGTCATTGACAGGCAAGGCATCGAATCCGGGCCAGGCGTACCGGTGCCGGTGTACAGGGTGTTTGCGTTGTCGGCGCCTGCTGAATGCAGAACCGCTTTGCCCAGGTGGCTGACGGTCCATGTGCTGTGGTGCTGCGCCGCCGAAAAAGTCGATTTGTTGTTGTCCTGTATAGAGAGACCTTGAGTGTGGATAAGGTGAGGTCGACACATTGAGCCACCCGTAAGCCGTGCTGCCAAAAGGAGAGGAAAAATATATACACGTAGATAGTTAAAAGTCAATTCGATTCTAATTTTTATCCACGTTTAACCACACTGCAAGAAAACACTAGTTAAAAAGTAGGTATTACGCAATCCAAATGAGGAAACTCGAAAATGTTTTTAATCGCAACTATCAAAAGTGATTGACAAATTAAAACTTGTTGTGGGAGGCCAGATTGGAAAAGCGAACCGATTACTATCAGTTGGAATTAGAATTAATATCTTAAAATAGCCTATTTGGAACCATTATAATTATTTTCTTCTATTTTAATTTCCGCGTAACGAGTTTGATTCAAAACGCGTGTCATGGTTTTTGTTTCTTAAATAGGCCTACTATACTCAAATTTATACATTCGTTAAAACAGACATTAATATAGCCTAATCTAATACGGTCTATTAATATGATATTATATAACACATTTAAATGTACAATATTAAAATAATAATCGTTGTATATTTAATTTGTGATATTTGTAAATACACTTAGGCTACTTAATATAGCCTACTTAATACTCCAATCCAGTTTAATAAGAGTCGTCAAACTGAATTGGAGCTTGTGTTCATTGAAACTATATCACAGAATTAGCCTACACTACCATACCATTATTTAATAATAATAACAAAAGTAATTTTCTGTTGGAATACTATATGAAAGCAGGATAGAAGCATATAAAGCATGAATCTGATTAGAACAAAAAAAGAAAGAAAAAAAGTGATGCAGTAAAAAAAGCATATCCTTCGATCTCAAAATTGTGCCGTTACACTGACAATAAAAACCTAATAATTGTAATTAAGAAAAAAACGACAGAACTCCAGGCCCACTCACCATGCGTTTGACTGTAAGACATTCGTGCACGAGTATGAGAGTGGGACCCGTGTGAGTGATAATAGGGGTTTCCTTGAGAGTCCAAATGACTGAGAAATACATCCACCTCGTCTGGTGGTAATAATGGGGCACCTGTCTCAATATATCCCGAATGATGTCCTAAACCAGCGTGCGGAGACACCGAGTCTGAGGTACCCGTTAAGGCTGAATGATGGGCATGCATCATCCACCGGGGCTCCGCAGGGAGCTCCATCATCTGTAGATGTTCTCCCGTAGGACAGGGATGCAAGTTTTCGTGAGCGGTGAAAAAACAAACTTAACCTTTTTTTGAAAAGTTATACCAAGTTCATCCAGCGAGTAGGCTATGTTTTTCCAAAGTGTTGTTTTCTTGAATGTCTTGAATATAAGCCTAAATGATTAAGTACGCCTATGAGTGCGTAAGCCTAAATGACTATATAAATAGCCTATTAAGTCAGGAGTTTGCGCATCTGTCGCGCGTGCAAAGATCACAAAAATGCCACCACAGCTGATTACCCCAGCAATGTGTGTTGGTGTGCACTGAGGTAGATCTTCAGATAATGTTCGAAACCAAATCCTGTGCGTTGGAAGAAAAGCGGAGGTTGAAAAAATAGTCCAAGAAGAGTAACCGACCTTCTTATCTCGTCACTCCATAACGCGCCTACGGCTCAAAAAGTACCTACTCGTGCCTGTGAGGATAAGGATGATCGCCACAGGTAGTCACACTAGCGACTAGTCAAAAATCTGTGTGTAAAAGAGTTGTATATGAGACAGGACTCCTCCCTTCAGCATAACTGATTTTCTAGCCAATTAGAGTTCGCCTTTTTTTCCAGCTTGACACCTGAAACTCCAATTTACCCCACGCGTCTCTTTATCCATTCGTTTCGCTGCAGGTCTGCGCTGCTGCCAGAATCAGACTGGCAGCTGCCACCAGCCACTGGCAGCTGCCAGAATCAGACTGGTAGCTGCCACCAGCCACTGGCAGGTCATATGACCTCTGAGTGGCGGCTCCTGCCAGCCAGTTGAAGATTGAACCCCTACAGGAGTTATTGTACATTTCACACAGCAGCATCCTGTAGCTTCGCGCGAATGGATAATAAGTCACTAATTGGTAACAATTAAAGTTTACATTTAAGAAAAAAAAAACAAATAATTTGTACACATTTATAGTATTAGTATAAAATGTATATTTAGACCTACATTTATATTATTTCTCTGAAAACTATATATCAAATAATACAGACCGCATTGTGTTGCCATTGAAACTGATGTAGCGCCTGGAGAAACCTGCGCGTGCTCCAGGTGAGGCGAGTATTCTTTTTTTCTCCTCTACGAAGCAATGCAATGCAACGTCCTCCATCGACTTCTCCTGATCTTTAATAATTCAGGGAATAAGTTTCTGGCCAGTGCGCGCGTATTGTCTGTCTCGGCAGATGCGTCTCGTGCGCGGTCAATGACAACACGAAACCGCTGACCACCTAAGATCTCTCATAAGATCTTCCCATCACTTTGATGAGAGAGAGAGGGAAAGTGAGTCATGCAGGGTGAATGAGAGAGAGAGATGACATTCCTTCAAAGCGCTTGTCGTTGCCATTCAAAATTAGACAACTGCAGTCATTTGGCACGTACATTTTTCATAAATCGATCTGTAAATGAAGTGGTGTGCTATATATTTGTTATGTATGTGATTAAAGATTAAACCAAAAGAAAAAACAGCTGATTTAGATGTTTGTTAGTTCTGTTATGTAACATTCATCCACATCACACAACAAATGATAAACCAGACATTAAATTATACTTTCGTTCTTATGTATTTATTGCACCGTGATCAAAAAATGACTGAAAGAACTTTGGTTTGGTTTTGGTTTCTGTAAAGAAAACAATCCTTCCTCATGCTTCAGATTTTAAGTAATCAAAAGGCTCAAGAGGGTAAAGAGCAGCACTGAATAATTTCCAGTACAAGGATGACCAAGTGATCCATTGTGCAATCTTTTGTTGTGTTCCTTCTGCATCTGATGGAGCAGTTTGAACAAATCTTAAGATTTCATAAAACCTGTATGATAAACATTTTAACCTGGAACTCGCTCTTATTCTCACTGCCCTCCTCTCACTCTCTCTTTCTCTCTCTCCACTTGACAATGTAAGCTAAACAATGTAGCCCATGATCCCTTAATTGCCTGTTAATTTCCTCCGCAAAAGAGTATCAGGAAGGCAGTATTAACAGCATACTGCAGTAACAATCTGTCAGTCATCTTTTCCCTTTCTCAGGCAAAAGACCAGAAAGGAATATTAAACTGCCCACAATATATCCACAGTCATAACAGTCATTACCTTGATTTTACTTTCACTGAGATTGAGTGTTTTGTTTTTTTAAGGCCGGACCGTTTATGTCAATTTTTTGTTTTTGTTTTACAAATCACATCTGCAATTGTTTATACTTTTTATTCTGTAAAGAAATAATATACAGATTTACACATATATAATCAGATTACAGTTATTTAAGGACTTTAATTATGAAATGGATGAATTTTTTCATTATTATATTTACTTTTTTGACAAGATTGTGAAATTAATGATATCTGAAACCATACTTTTGTCCTGAATTGGATAATGTGGATATCATAAGGACTTTAGTGTGTGTGTGTGTGTGTGTGTGTGTGTGTGTGTACATTTTGTACATCTGTTTGTGAATGATAGTGAATGTGTGTGAAGATGTTGTAGTGTGAATAACCCTCTCCCCCTCCCATACCCAGAATGCCTTGCAGGCCTGGTTTTCACCACATCAGGATACAGGGCTGCTGGCTGAATTCCGGTATGAAACGGAGCGCTGGTGCACCGCAATCTGTCATACACATGCACATCCCTCTTCAGACAGATGGACAGGTGCTGTAACGGACACTTGCCTTTACTCACGTGTAACATTCATTAAGTGCAAAGCAACCAATTAATTTCATGTCACACACAAACAAACTTTATATTCTCTAATCCACTCTGTGCAGAAAACTACCAGAGCAACATCACACACATATTAGAGCTGATGCTTCAGATTTCAGCCAGGATACTTTCAAAATTAGCGTACTTCGATCTTAAATTATTAATTGTGAATATGCTAAGAATGTATGCCTGTATAAAATCTTTTAGAGATGGAGTCAGGTGTATTTTGTGATGCTAGTAAGTTAGTAGTTCGCCTTAAAGGCCCAATGAAGGTGAATTAGCCAAAGCTAGATTCCAGCATCTTTTTATTCATAGTTGGGAAGCCCTAGCATGGAGTTTCCTGTTCATATCATGTGTTCAAGAGCAAGTTATTAGATATTTCAAAACTGATGTCACAATACTTCTTTATTCTGACATTCAAATGAATGTTTATACCTTTAAATCAGCATGAAAATAGGTCTCTCTGGTTAAATTAGATTTCTAAAAATTTAAAAGTGACAGTTCACAAGATCACAAGCAAAGTCACTGCTATGTATTAGTGTAGTGCCGTATTAAATAAATGTATTAGTGTGTTTTGGTTGTGTAAGTGCATGGCAGTAGGACAAAAATAATATGAAAGAAAAGAGTAAGCTAACAAAAAAAAGCGATGGGGACAACAGCAACTCGACTCTTGGATTTCAGGCTATATTTTTATTCATATTTGGATTAGGTGATAATCAGCAGTTGTTCCCATTATGTTTAGTTATAATGGACTTTTATTAAGAATCTACTGAGATGGCATTGAGCACCTTTAGCATGCTTCAATCAAACCAAAAGGCTGGTGATCAGATTTTCAGTCATTTTTAACTCAAAGCTGCCATCTTCTGGCCATTTTCGCCTTTCTGAACCATAGAGCTTCAATTGAACCGAGACAACATGCTCAACACACAGCCTCCCGATTACTTCAGGCCCTGTTTTCCAATTAACCTGCCTGATTAGCATGAATAATGACAAATACAGATGTATGTCATCTTATTTAGATGATGAAAATACAATATATCAATGATTACATCACATTAAGTGGCTTTTCAACTTTAACAAGGTCTGCTTCTAAAAAAACAATATCTAGAAAAAAAAATATCTAGATGTTGAAAGTTCCTTGGGGACAAACGCACACAAGCTTTTCTCCACTATGTGCAGTATGCAAAAATGTGTGGTAAGAGAGTAAGTGTATGCGTGCATGAGTGTTTTCAGCTTTAAGGGGATGTGCTGGGTAACTGTTGCCCGCTTTGGGTTTCCGGACTGGGTGCCTGCAGACTGTTAGTTCCCCCTCTCCCTCTCCCTTTATCTCTCTCCCCATCACTCCTTTTATCTCCTTATCATACCAGCCAGGCACTCAGCCAGGATACTGTGGTAACAGCCGAGCTGGCTTCTGCTTTACCATAGTGATCTTGATGGTGGAAACGAGTAGAGAGAAGCCTTCATTGAGAGTTACTATGTTTATTTGTTCTGATTTTGATCAACTTGATTCATTCGCCAGCCAAACAAACCGGATGACATATGATGGACTGAATGTCCACAAATAAGAGGCCTGTACCAATGCCATCCGCATTTGTGGGTGAGCATCAATTCATCATGGTCTGTACATACTTAAAAATATGTCAATATAAAGTTGTATTTCTACTTATAAGATACAGACAGACTGTTGTGAGCAAAAATATCCCCAAACTCCTGTGCAGAATAATTTTCTGATGTCCCATGTTCTCTGTGTTCTGTAGTCACAGGCCTGACAAAACTCATCCAACTGTATGGATGAAAACAGTCTTTCAACTGCAGTGTGCTGCAGCATGACTGTGTGTTTGAATGTGTATGTGAAATATCATATCTGGTTGGTAGTCAGCAGATCATAGGCAAAAGAGTATTAATAGATACTGAGAACGTGTTGAACAGACTGGCAGCTCTTTGTGAATACGGCTAAAAGGAGCAGATTCAACAGATTCACACTCCCACTGTTCACCCTCTATAACACACACACTTTCTGTCTTTCAGGGATCAGAGGTCCATCTTGGTTATTAATGCCATGTGCATGTGAGTTTGTTTGTGTACATTTTGTAACCTGTGATACCATCGCACTGAAATCTCAACACTCTGACCGCAGTGGCTTACAAGAAACTCTTTGCTTTTTTCACCCCAAACCCAATCCGTCCACAGTTTACTGTTGTCCTTTATAGTCAAAGATGTGATAAGGATTTATGGCTTAGAATGTGTCAGTGGCAGGATAGTTTTGGTATTGCAGTCATTCACCTGGAGACTGAACAGAGAAAGTGTATGGGAAGAAATGAGCTGAGCATAAAACGAGGCCTTCGATCAGCCAAATGATATCTATTTATGTTTATTTCTGATGATGAGTGAGAACTTTTCTATGCATAATTTTGGATTTTATCTCACTGTAAGTGCAGCACAACCACAAGGGCCACCTTAGACCTGTTGAACTTTGACCTTTCTGCATTATGAATGATTTTAGCTATGAGTATAAAATGCAGTCAGCCAGTCATTTTTTGCAGAAGAAACGCTGATGGGGTGATCAGGACCCTAAAGTGAAGGCTTAAAATTTGCACAGTATATAGAATATTGGTCATTATATAGGTTTGTCAACAGAAAAAATTGGGGGAAGTATTCTATAGAGTTGTTCAATAAACTTAACAATAAAAGAAAGTAGCAACAGATCGTTTTTCTGTATTATGACATACTCGAGAAAACGGATTATCAAAAAAGGAAAAATGTAAGGCAGTGTCTTGGTTCTATTCACAAGTTGTTGATTGGATGGAGGCATATTGGCTGATGCAGAGCTTGCAGTCAATTATAAGAAAGGGGTGGGATTTAAGCAGACTAAATGATTGGAGAATGATCGCATATGTCACCTGTCATTTCACTAAAAGATTCAGTTGTTTTGAACATTTAGAGTCATTTTCAGAACATTATGAATATGAATTACGAGATTAAGAAAAGAAACATATGCACATATGAACTGATCACAGCAAGATCAATAACAATAGATTTTTGACTTCGAATAAAGAAAAAAATAAATTCCTGTATTTGCAGCACGAATAGCGTTTGATAGTTTATTTGCGTCTCAAAAAACAACTGTAACTGAAAATCGATAATATACACTGAGTAAGAGTTTTCTTAAAATTACATTTGACATTTTTTCAAAAATAAATGTTTATAAATGTGTTCTCATATCATACAGTTATCTAAAAATCTCAAGTTCAATATAATGGCAGGTCCGGGTTATATAATTACAAGCCATTATTTAAATGAAATATGTAGTGCAAGAGTATGATTACAAATCAACATTTTCCTTAGCTCCGCCTTGGTCTAGTTTTCATTTCAACACTCTTGAATGAGTATCGTTCCCCTGTGCGATAGTCCGTCAGGATATACCAGGTGCCCCAGTAGATGCCATCCGTGATGCCACTGTAACGCCCGTGATAGTAGCGTCCATTGAGGTTAGCAGCCAAACAGGAATCAAACCACCAGCCTGCACCATAATAACGGGCACAGTTACCAGCAGCGTAGCGATCATGATCCCGGTCATATGTACTGAAAGCTCTGCCATCGTGATTGTACTGTTTGCTGTAACTGAATGCATTGCCAGCATCGCCATGATAATCTCGAGCAGTTAAACGGAACCTTATGGAGAGAAGAACATACATGCGTCATGATAAGAAACTGAACTATTTCATGGTTTGTTTAAACTCTGCTTTGACACTGGTCTTTCAATAGAAACTAGTATGTCTATGTGTACATATACCTCTGGTTTTCTCCTGCCACTTTAAAGTTGTTATAGTTAGCATGACGTGTCTGGTTGTGCCAGTCTTGGAGAGTGATGCGGAGCGTGTGATGCCCACTTGCGGTTAGTGCGTAAAGAACTGCATTCCCTAACCAGTGCTCTGTCTGCAGGGAGCCGAATCCATCACAGTACTCCTGCCAGGTTCGGTTAAAGTCAGTTTGTCCATCAAACCGGCGCTGGAACACTGTCCATTCCCCACCAGCTGAAACCATGTCACACACGGCCTGGAATGGACAAGTCATAAAGAAAACACACATATAGGCCCAGAGTTGCCTCCAAAACTATCTGAACTTTAAAAAAATTCTGTCATCATTTACTTATCCTCCCAATCTGCATGCTTGTGTTTTTTGGAACACAAAATAGCTTAAAAATGTTTCCGTGGGGTTAATTTGTCCATCCAATGAATGTCAATGAGTTCCAATCGGACACGGTGTTATTTTAGTATTATTTATATGCTATTATAGTTTTTATTAGTACTTTGAATTGGCTTTATAGCTTTTATTTTCCTACTTTCAGTTTTCATTTAATTTTAGTTAATGTTTTTAGTAATTTTGTTTGTGCTTTTGTAATTTATTTCTTTTTTTACATTACTATTTAGGTGTAATATATTTTTATTTCAGTTTTAGTCTTAGTTTCCAGTTAGTAATTTTAGTGCTTCAACTTAAACTAAACAGAAATTAGAACTGAACTGAGAATTGAGTTTTTATTTTATTTTATTTCAGTTTTATTTCAATCAGCAAAAATGTTTTAATAGTTTTAGTTGACGATAATCACCCTTTGATGATGCCGGGTGATCAAACCAGTGATCTTCAAAATCATCTTTTAATTTTTGAGTGAACTATCCCTTTAAGTCACACTGGACATGTATTAGGTTGCAAAATATCAATCCAAGTGGAATGTACTTCACAACATTTACATTTATGCATTTGGCAGACAATTTATGCCATTTATACTGTTTATCAGTTGATGCATTCCCTGGGATGATGATCTACTGTTTTATATACAGGAATGTTTGTTTGGTTCCAGCTTTTAAAACAATAGTACACTTGTACATTTTCTGTGCATTTAATGTTTGTACCTCTAGCGCTGGCTTCTTCGGATCTGGTTGTATGGTGTAGATTCCATTCTCTTTGATTCCTAATTGGTAGATCTCATGACAGTCTTGAGGGTAAAGCCCTGCAGAGAGAGGCACTGCCGTATAGACCCAAACAAAACATCTGTGAACATTTGTGCAATAAATATCCTAGTAGTCTGCTGGACTGCGTGGGGTGTTTGTTCTGTGTGTGTGTGTGTGGCTCACCTGTAGGAGTCCTTGGTTTGAGGCCATTAGGTTTAGAATCTGTGATACTCTTTAGCAACAGCAGCAAGTCTTTCTCCCCATTTTTGCCCACCACATGTTCTATGACAGAAAGAGAAAGTCCCTTAGTCAAAAAATTCTAAAGGAATGCATTATTTTCTACAGGATTCCTGTTAGAGTTCCTATCATGATTTGGAACCAATCCAAATAAATGAGAATGGAAATGTTCTTACAGAATTCTAGCACAAACCATCTTATAAAAACACAATTATAATGACTATTGCTAATATTCCCAAATGATTATAACGCCCCTGTTGGACATAAAAAGAAATGATTTACGATTGAAAACTCCCGGTGATTCCCTGTCAAATACAAAGCAATATGATAAAAAAAAGTGTTTCTACAGATAAAGCATTGCAAAGAGAATGTATCTGATGCAAAACATTTTTGCATTTACATTTTTAGAGTGTTTTTAAGAATAAATTATTATTTGTTTGATTATTTGCTAGTTGACTATTTCAGGATGGTTAGAGTTTGTTGTGAGGTTATACAAAGGTTAGAGAAAGGTAATGAGAGGGTCAGATTAGGGCTGTCAAGGGTCAGTTTTCTTGCATTCCTAAGAACACCACTGTTTGCTGAGTGTAAATTAGGTGTTAACTTAATTGAGAGAACAGCAGGAATGAAAGAATCAATAAATTATGAAGGGCAAGCGTAGTTAGTCTGTTAACACATTGGAATCACACATTAATATGCGTTATCTAGGCATGTCGTTTTATTTAAGAAGGAAATGTAAGAGTTATATGTTGTGGAATGTAATGACCGAGTCTGGTGGCCATCTCTCTGAGTCTCTGACTATGGCAGTGGAGGTCACATTCTGTTAGCACCGCTGCCATGAGAGCCAGAAAGGCTACCAGTGAGTCAGAGCCGTCTCCCTGACTCACAACCACTGATTCATGTTGCAGCATACAGCGCTGAAGCTGGATGAGATGTTCAGATGTATCAGACACCTGCAGGACACATATAAACATGCACAGACATAAAAACACAAAGAGCATGCATCTTGCATCTCAATCACCATATTTTACATTGTATACAGATTCTCCATATTCTAACACTTTAACTTAGCGTCAGTAGTTGTTAATTTTGTTCATGTTTATTCATTATATTTTTTTCCATTTCATAAAATATTTTCTTAAAAAATGACACCGATGCATTCATTCATTCATTCATTTTATTGTCGGTAAAAAAAAACCAAGGTGACTAAAAAGTTGTAATGGCCCAGTACTCTTGCATAACCATAATTTTAAAAATATATGCTTCATAATTAACATGTTTGCTTCAAGAAACCCCATAAATTATATGACTACTTAGTATGTACTTTTGTACTTGTATAGCTGTCTTAGATGCGAAATATTTAAGGATGTGTGCTATTGAATTTAACCAGTATTAATTATTATTCAACAGGCAAATAATGAAGACAGGAATGGATAAAATATACTAATATTTATTTTACACTACTACACACACACCCACAAAAGTCTTATGTGTTATTGGTATAGAAACAACATATGAAAACATTATATAATTTTTTATAATACACAAAATAAAAAATAATATTAATAAAATATAAAAAATAAACAATGTATATATATATATTAATATATATATATATTAATGTAATTCCTTAATGTAGTTAGTAAAACAAAAAAAATCAAACAAAAATTAAAAAAACAACAAATATTAAAAATAATGCAGTGTGTGTGTGTGTATATATATATATATATATATATATATAAATTAAAATGAATAATCCTTCTACAGCATTTATTAATCTTAATAGTAATGTAAACGTTTACTAATACATGTTTAAAATCGTTCTAAAAAATGTTAAAAGTTTAATCTGTTAAAATGTTACTTAAAGATATTTGTGCCCAGTAATACACTCTCAGATCTGTCACCAAGGATCATGTTTAGGTAATGCTTACCTGTGCGGTTTTGCGGTTCACTGGAGTCTTTCTAATTTGCGAGTCCTGAGAGTGAGGGTGATGTATTTTAGGGGGTGATGCTGTTGCACTGCAGCTCCCCTCACATCTGCTGTTGGGTGGCCCGGCCACCAGGATGTCCCTCTGACACAGCACACAGACACACATCATGTATGCTCCTAGCAAAAGCAAGGGCACAACCTGCACACACATGCTGCTCAGGCCGTAACACGAGTCCAAAGAGATATTATGCACCTGTTCCCTGTCTATTCTCTCTCTACTCTACCGGTATCTACTTTATACTACTTATCTTCGATAGGATTTTCTCTAGCCACACTCCTGTGTTCAGATCAGTATCATCTGCAGTCTATCGAGTCCTACACATTGTATTTCTTTCTCACTATGTACTCGTCAGTCTCCTCTCCTGTTTTTCTCTTTTATTTGATCTTCTCTATCCCTCCCTCTCGCTCTTCTGCACACTCTCTTCTGTTTGTGAGGCTCTTTTGGCTCAGATTCCTAGATAACTGCGGCTCTTTGCTGTCTGACATGCACCAGTACACCCACCCCCTAACACACACAAATACACACACTTGTACCTATATATCTATATGCACATGCAAACACTCGCATGAAATTTCACAATCAAATCCATCTAGAATCTCATACACTCTCATACAGTCACGTTCAAATACAAAGATAAAACATCCTCATCAGGTATTACCTAAACCTCTTCACTGTGTGTGTGTGTGTGTCTTGTTTTGAAGTGTGTGAAAACTTGGAATTCCTCTTTTAAGACTCTTATTAAAAGATTTACCTAAACCTCTTCACTGTGTGTGTGTGTGTCTTGTTTTGAAGTGTGTGAAAACTTGGAATTCCTCTTTTAAGACTCTTATTAAAAGACAGACAGTCACACACTATATATAAATACACATGGCTTTTGAATAGGATGACCTGTGCTACACTTTGACTTTTAACCTTTCTATGTCTCTAAAGGGAAGGTGCTAGACCTATTTTATTGAGAGGTGTTTGCTCTTTGTGTGCATGTGTGCAACAGGAAGTGGCTATAACTGCTGTGTAACTGTAAATGTACCAACATGCATATTACAGTCAACGCATGACTCGCCTGTAGGTCGGTAACGAACAGATCAAAAATCACTGTATGTTGGGGTATTTCCTAATCAAAGTGTAATTAATCTGGGTGCAGAAAATACATATGTTTACAATTTGTAATGAATTTAAAACATATGTGGCCTGTTATTATGTGTAACACCTTCAAGGTTTGGAAGATGTGAACACCTTGTACATGTGTATACAATCATAACACAAATCATTATCAGTAGATAGACTGCCATCTAGTGCTGAATGTCTGGGATGAAGGCATTTAGAGGAGAAATTTAATTATTTTGAAAAATGTTACATTCTTTTTGTTTTATTTCTAACAAACTGATGTTGCAGAATAATTAACTTTCACGACCTGATATGTTGACCAGACATGATGCATCCTTATTCAGGTTTTACTTTTGATTATTATTATTAATTATTATTACCTTGATTAAAAATATCTACTTATTTTATGGCATTAGTTTTCAGCTAATTTGCATCTGGAAAAATGTTATGAAGCTTATTGCCATTTATGTGATGGGTGGGGGTCACATAAAATATTTTCTATCTATCTATCTATTCCCTTTATATCTTTTGAAACTCCCAGGAGTATCACGTTATGGTTATATTAACCAAACCTGTATCTAATGGAAGGAGTAACTATACAAATGTACTCTGTGGCGACCCCTGAAGTTTTTAAACAGCACATGCCACAAGAGGGGTTGGGTTTGCTCAACATTTTGGAAAAATACCCCATTGTTAGTTAGACTCTGTTAAACTAAACTTAGATTTATTATCATATCATGTTTTTAGCATAATTTAAACTATATGCCTCATGCCCAAATAGTTCATGCCCAAACAGTCTCTTCTTACTGTACCAACTCTTACTGTACGTTTATCATGGTCAAAATTAAATCACAGACAGTTTTACAGTTTATCTCTAATCTGTCAGCACGTTACAGCTCAGTGCAGTAACGAACCTTTTAGATGTTAACTATGACAGGTGGTCTAGTAACGAGTTATCAGACTCAGCGAATTCTAGCAACTGTAGCACAACACCTTTGATATAATAAACCATTTAAAACATAAAAAGTGTGGTGACTTTAACGTATCATAAAACGACATGTCAAATACTCAAATTTCATGTCTTTATTTGTGCAAAACATTCACTTTCACAAAAAGGCACAGAAGAATAGTGTTAAGTCACCAGGGACAAAAGAGCAAAGCAAAGAAAAAGTTTGCCAATACACAACCACGCGAGGGCGTTATTTAATGTGTTAGTTAAGTGAAATTAAACTGCTTGCATCTCGAATGCATTTGGTAAAAACGGAATGAGTAGTATAATTCTAGAATCTTTACTTTCTAAATTTTCAAAGCAAGTTTAATGCATGAACTGTGTCAATAGCCATTAAATGATTTTCGTTCGCAAAGTAAGTACCCCTACCCAAAATCGCAAGGCATTATGTGGGCAAGATCTTTTCTTTGCTTCCTCGCGCAACGGGTTTGCCTTTATTTCACTACTTTTACACACTGTCAGAAAGAGCACCTTTTGCACTTCCCGTATGAATAATTTAACTTAGTAATATATGTCAAGCTAACAAGATAATAGCTCCCAAAGTCGTGGAAGAAAACACAACTCCACAAGCGCCTCTGTCGACGGTGTTGTTGTTCTCAATCACGTCCGCGTGCCGCCGTTAAATCTGATGATTCAAACTTCTGAGGAGCTGATATTCTCGCGTTCTCGGAAAACACACATATTACGCATCAAGTTTGATCATGTCTGCTGAGGTCGAAGAGTCAACACCCACCCAAGCCCCTGCTCCAGCAGCAACCAAAACGAAGAAGGCATCGGCGAAGAAGGCAAAACCTGCCGTAACTGCTTCTCCAGCTAAAAAGAAGAAAAAGAAGAGCAAGGGGCCCGGCAAGTACAGCCAGCTGGTCATTGATGCGATCCGCACCCTGGGCGAGAAAAACGGCTCGTCGCTTTTCAAGATATACAATGAAGCGAAGAAAGTGAGCTGGTTTGATCAGCAGAACGGTCGCGTGTATCTGCGCTACTCCATCCGCGCGCTCCTGCTCAACGACACGCTCGTGCAGGTCAAGGGACTGGGAGCCAACGGCTCATTCAAGCTCAATAAAAAGAAATTTGAGAAAAAGTCAAAGAAGAGTGCCACCAAGGCGACCAAGACAGTAAAACCTGCAAAGCCGGCTTCCAAAAAAGACGTGACCAAGAAAGTGACTGCAAAGAAGAGCGCCAAAACGAGCCCCGTTAAAAAGAAGACCGCGAAGAAGACGAGTGTTAAGAAGGCGACACCCAAACCGAAGAAAGCAGCTGCCAAAAAGCCAAAAGTCGCGGCGAAGAAGGCAACCAAGGCGAAGAAATCAAAATAGACTTTCTTTGAAATTGAAGAATTATATTTTTGTATATAGCTTCTTGGATAGAGAACCCATATCTAAGGGGATTCGTTTTTTTATTTTTGATATTTCTGTTTATTTTAGGTATGCTGTCATTTGGGGGTTGTACTAAGAAACGGCTTCATAGAGACACACCCACTTTAGTTTCTGCAGTGCAAGACGCCATGCTTTCCTGAAATGGAAGTGACAGATTGTTTCGTTTGCTGCACTAAACAGGACACTTGGTACTAGCTAACTAGACGAAGATGAACGCTTTGTGAATATAAGCTAGCACAGTATTTTTTTAACAACAATTTCATATGAAATGTTACTAAACTGCAAAAAACAACATGTATGTCAAATAAACCTCTGATTTTTTTTTTATAAAAATGACTGCACAACCTTCTTGACCGGTGTTTAATGGTGATGCCTTTTTAACCTGTTCATTTAAACGGGATAGCCTATATATAGCAAGATTAATGATTCAATTCAATTATATTACCTTGAGCACTTTGTGTTGAGTAAAGTGTGCATGCACAAAAATCATAAAATAATCAGGGGTGAAAAGGTAAATACATTTAAAACTAGTTCTGGGATCTAATAATCTGGAGATCTAAACTTTTTTCCTTAAAGCCTTTGACAATTGTATCTTTTAGTGAAGGACTGAGTTACGTACATTTTCCCTTTTCTGCTGTTTTTTTTTTTTATCCCTGCTGAGCTCTTTAAAAACGACCATCATGCAGAATGTGATTCTAAATACGATACAAAAATATTAGGTGGTAAAACAATTAAGAGAAAATAGTAGGCTACTGTATATACAAAAAAAAAAAAAAACAAGTTAAAGTTCTGCTACCGCTACAACTGACAAGAACTTCCTCTTCTACAACTTATTGCACAAATGTCACAAAAGTAAAGTCTACAGTAAGCAATATTGTCAGCGAATTAAGCACTTAATACAGGCATGTTAGCCCATTTCACTATCAATATATTTTTCGACTAGAAACGGCAGGAAAATAAAATTCCGTTAGAATTATACAGTCGTCGCCCCCTACTTGGTGAAAAGTTGGTATCTTCCGATGAATGGCGTTTCTCGCGGAAGTCGCCCGGTGTTTGTAGCACTTCCGTCTTCTGCTCCAGCGGGTACACAGAAATGGTAGGATTGCCTTTCAGCACTTCGGGAAAAATACAAATTGTGTTTTGTTTATATAATCATTATTACATGAATGATAATACTGTTGTGACGCAAAAGTCTGACTCCAGGTGTTTGTTTCTGCGTTGGTGTGGAGTTGCTCAGTCGGCGCGTAGTGCTAAATCACTAACGTTAGCCAACATCCCCACCCATATTCCCCAGTCGCGAGTTGACTGATACTGATTTGACAGTTCAGTGTGTATTAACACTGGCAGCGCTTTGTAATCCAGGGTTTGTGTATTATGGGCAAGACAACTCAAATTGACCTCATTTCATATTGTGCATTAATCGATGGACAGAAAATAATTAACAGACAGCCCTTTATTATTAAATATACTAGTGTTGTGCTACAAATCTTGTCCTTCAGTATTGTTACACCTTTAAATAAACGAGTGTATAAGTGCACATTCTGTCGAGATGGTTGCTGGTTACTTCTGTGTTATTTGCTGTTTGGTTACGCACAACACAGATGAGTGTACAACATTTCTCAGGTGTTATCAGCTATTCAGTACAAATTAACTTGCTTTAGTTATGAAAATTATGTGTACAGGCAACTGTCTGTTGTAGAGTCTAGTTCTATGCAGTGAGCTATTTCTGAATTTCAGACAGCCCACATAATGCTAAACAAGGTCAGTGTTTTAAAAATGCATTATCTTACATGCAGGTTTGCACTTCCTCTATGTCTTGAATTTAAGTTCAGGAAGTGTCGAGCTTCAGACAAGTGCAGTCTATGAAGAGATTAATGATGTTTGCATGTTGACTGAGGCTCTTAATGTGTACAGGGTAGTTTTTCTTTTCTTTGGAGGGCTTGTGTAGGACTCCCAAAAATTCCCCTGCAGGTTCAGGCGTGTGTGAAACACATAGAGTGGAAGTTGTGAGCCGTTTGCTGAGTGCTTGCTTGCTGTAAGATTGCAGATATGGTTCATCATCCTGAGTACTGATTTAGTTTTTGTTTCGTCAGACAGCGACTCTGCGTCCGTACCTGAATGCGGTGCGGGCTACACTGCAGGCAGCTCTCTGTCTGGAAAACTTCTCCTCACAGGTGGTTGAAAGACACAACAAACCAGAGGTTGAAGTCCGGTAAGTGTGTGTGACTGTGTTCGCATGTGTGTTTTATCTGTGTGTAAAAGTTGCATGATAGGTCAGTAGCCTACATGCACACATCTGACTGGTTCAAACTTAACATGAATGTTTTAAAATGTTTGCAATATGATTTGGCCATAGATAGTTTGAAAGAAAGTACAAGCGCAGTATACAGTCAAACCTGCCATTTCAGTATATTGTTCAAACTTTCATTTCAGCTTTTAAAGAAATAGTGGACATATGAGAATTTCTAATGTTTTACTCGTGCGCATCTGGGGTTTAGTTTAATATTAAGTTTTTGGTTTACTCCTGGTGATTATTCCAAGGTCCAATGACATAATGAGACCCCTGTTAGTGTTGTTGTTGTTTGCAAAAACTTTTTTCATTAGATAAAGCATAAATAACATGTAAATATTAAATGAAAAGCTTCAAATTTAAATGAAAATGAGAAATGTTGCCTTGACACTGACAGTATAAAATTAGTAAAACAAAAACTAACACTTGCATAACAAAATTAATAGTTAAATTAATTCAAACTTATTAATTATTAAAATGTAATTATTAAAAATGATTAAAACTGAAGATGTAGAAATAAAAGCCAATCAAAATAATAATAAATTCTATAGTAGTATAAAAAAAAATAATGCTGACCCTTGCATTTGTATCTGTATCTGTAAAATGGAATGTATCTGTTAGAATGATAGTATGTCAGTTATTTATATTTATTGAACTGAAACCTGATTTCATGTTTATGGTATTGCGGCAGATTTTAGGCCACTTGATCGTGATTCAGCATGCCGTTTTATAACCATTTGTGGTGCATACAGCAATAGACACTAAGCTTATTTATACTGCATAGTATGCAGAATGCCAGTGTGTTTGTGTATTCTTTACTGTGTTTGTCTAATCGTCTCAACAGGAGCAGTAAGGAGCTGTTGCTTCAGCCTGTTGTGATCAGTAGGAATGATAAAGAGAAGGTTCTAATAGAAGGTTCCATCAACTCTGTGCGAGTCAGCATTGCTGTCAAACAGGTAAGCACACTCGTTGTTTTACCCTAAACTCACTCTTGCTATCCTTTCTGAGATGGGTTTTGAAATGTTGTTATAGACTGAATACAGAAAATGCTACTAATAATACAAAAAGAGAAGTATTGTGGTGGAGAGGAGACAAGTGAGGGAGGTTGGTTTCAATCTGACTCATTAATATCAACACATGCTGTCCACTGAACACTGTAAGCCAGTGGTTCTCAACCAGGGCCCTACTTAGGGGCCTCCGCAAACTTCCAAGAGGGCCGCAGGATTTAAATGAATAAATTATTATTAATATATATTAAAATGCGCTAAAGTATAATAATAAAAACCCCCACAAACAATCAAGATGGATCTGTTTTTGATTAGTTTAATATCAAAATTGGAAAACAAGCAGTTATCTTATAATTACAGCAGAAATACCAAGAATATCTTAGCCTTTATTGGTGGAGGGGTCCTTCGAATATTGTGATGGTGATTGTGGGCCCTTTAGGTCACAAAGGTTGAGAACCACGGCGGTTAGCCAGCAGTATGTGATTTATGTTTCAATAGAACAAGCTAAGAATCCAGTCTGATGGTTTGTTTCTGTCTTTAATGGTCTGTGATTGGATGATGCGCCTCAACTTGTCCATTGAAGGCTGATGAGATTGAAAAGATCCTGTGTCACAAGTTCATGCGCTTCATGATGATGAGAGCTGAGAACTTCTTCATCCTGCGAAGAAAAGCAGTGGAGGTGAGGGAGAGCGGAGGAACGTTCTATTTTTAGTGCATTTTGATTTCTTGCTAACAGAAATCTTCAGGTCTTGTGAAATATGATATTTTAACAGCGAATAACCCTCATTTCTTTTGTCAGGGATATGACATCAGTTTCCTCATTACTAACTTCCACACAGAACAAATGTACAAGCATAAGTTAGTGGACTTTGTCATCCATTTTATGGAGGAGATTGATAAGGAAGTCAGTGAGATGAAACTGTCTGTCAACGCCAGGGCTCGCATAGTTGCAGAGGAGTTCCTCAAAAATGTGAGTGTCTCTGTAGTATGATTTCATAGAAAGAAAATGTCACTGTCACACCAACAACCTCTTACTCTATATTCTGTTCGTGCTCAACAGTTTTAGGAAATTTTCAGTACACCTTCTGCTGGCTGCAATACCTGTGTCACCTTGGTCGCCACCGGAAAAAAACGATGGAGAGCTGTGGGGCCAGTGAGGAAGTAGTTAAGGTGCGATTTGTTTCCTGGACCTCCAGCAAAGGTGGAACAGCTGGATCCAGAGGGTGCCGTCTGTCACAGGAATGAATTCAGAGTATTGCAGTATTGTAACTCGAGAGCAAAGTAATGGTTTTCACAGACAGGCACGGTACTTCTTTTGTTGTTCTGTTTTATTCTTTGTTTGACTTTTTTGCCCCTCTATCTCTTTTTTAACTTTTGCTAATGGCCTAATTTTGTTTTAAAAGTATTTTGTTTCTTCACACTCTGCGATTCCAGTTGTGTATTCTGTCTCTCTTCATCTTATCCCAAATAATCCCTTTGTTATTATTTAGTAGTAGTAAAGCGCTCACAACGTTGCAATATTCTGAATATGCCTCAGCTTTCCCTCGTGCTCATTAATATTAATGAGAATGTACTGTACATGTTAAAAAGGATGGACTCATTTTACCTCTGCCTTTCTAACAAACCTTAAAATCAGGGTGGGTTTATATAAATGAAACCTCATTGATACTCATGAGCACAAAGGAAAAATGTTCCGTGTCCAATAATTTAAACAGTTTGTTTTGTCAGTGTTTTTTTATAGATATGTATACTGTGTTCAAATGACCATTTTTCATGTTTAGATTTGATATTAAAAAAACCTCACGCTGGTGCACATTGATCTTACAAACCATATCAGTCATGCCAAAATAATGATGATAATTCTAAATAAATCCCTTTTATTGCTTGTATTGTGTTGTTTATTGTGGGAATGACAGGTCTTGGTTGTGGTAAGTTTAGCTTCTGTACATTTTGAATGTTAAAGTATGTACAATACAGTGATAGCCCATATTTGAAGAGCTTGAGAATGGTCAGTAACTATTTGATATGCAGCACCCTGTATTTGCAATAATTTGATATGCAGCACCATCATGATATTTGGGAAAGAAGACATTTCATATCATCACAAGATATTCAAATAGTAGATACAATGTAATCTATATAGACAGAAGGGAGAAGTTTTTTATTTTTAGTTGTTTGTCCCTACAATGGAGGTCAGACCTTTCTTCTGTGTCGCATGATTTGTAAAAACTACCATATGTTAGTATTCTAATTAAGGTTTTAAAAAATTGGTGTTATTATAATTAAAGTTTTTTTAATTTAGATTTATTTTAAATTTATTTAAAAGTGAATATTATTTATTTATAGCACAGACTTTGGGAGAATACGAAATCTTTATTAATGTATATAATACAGATTATCATTTGACTAATATTTTGAAGCAGAGTTGGCAATACTTTTTAAGTACTGTCATTTAGTTTTATGTTTTCTCTTTTTGTAGTATAGCAAAGAATTTATAGCAATCTCATGTTTTCACAACTTTTCCCTCCTTTTTATAATTAAAATGAGATAATAAAAAATAAAGTACTCACCTATCTGTTCTCCCTTCAGGCTGTTGTATATTGTGTTGTTTTTGAAGGGCAGCTGCTTGAGTGTATCTATATTTGTACTTAATCCTTATAAGACGATAATATGAAATATCATTTATCCCTTTTTATTGAGATGAGCTCACCGTTGTGGGTAACCTTGAGAATTTTTACAGCACTTTCCCCTTTTACAGAGCCCCTATCTTGTTTCCCATCCCAAGGAAACTGAGTGGAATTGGTATAAATCATTTGATCTCATGTTGAAATGGCATGCAGTTCTTTGACAACCACAAGAGATGGGTTAAGAAATAAAGCTGGCAGTGATGAAAATGCCCTTGTTTCACCATAAAAATACAGACCTTTAAAAAAAAAAAAGTCAAATAATTATATTCAGATCACATAAGTGTAATAACTATTGTGTTCAAACACTTGATGGGAAAATGCAAATGCTCATTTGCCTCGAATTTCATACCCCAAAGCCATATCTGAGATGAAGAAATGAAATCAATACATTAGCAGCTTATGGTCACTTTTACATCCTGACTGTGTGCTCAATTGTTCATGCATCTCATTTCAAAATTGAAATTTCATGTCTTTTATCAAATGTATGTTTGGAAGGAATTTGCAACAGTATACATGTGACATTTGCAGGCTCCCCCTCAGCTAAAGAGAAGTCCCACAGCGCCAAGGAACATTGTTAAGATTGAATTGACACGATTGACACCACTGCAGTGCTATATATTTTAATAGAGTGGATACATTTTATTATAGAGCATCAAGGTTCTCACATGATTCTAATGTTATTGTTACATGAGTTTTCTATAATTTTCATTAAAAAAAATTTAAATATGCATGTTCGCAATGTTTAAAGCTTCAATACGTCTTTGATATGCAACCCTCCGGACTGTTTTGAAAATGTGGAAATATTGGAACCAAACTGCAATACTCTGTCCAAAATCACTTTAGATTTATCATCAGATAAAAATAATATTCCAGAGAGAGATGCGGAATTGAGGGCAGTCCAAACACCAAATAGAGAGAGAGAGTTTTGCTGACTGAACACATTGTGCTCTATAAAACAAGAAGTCGAGTGTGAAGCTATTGACTGGGGCTGACTTCAAGTAGGTGAGTCAAACTGAAAATGAGTTAGTCTGCATGCAAAAAGATTGATCAAGTTTGTTACATTTATTCTGTGTGCATAAATAAAATTCATCATAAATGTGCTTAATGAAGGAATGTCTTTTTTTATAGATTTCTCACATCATTTGTCCAACTTCTACTGACTGGAGGCAAAAGGAGGTAAAAATCTATTAGGCTATGACCTCATGAAACAATATTCATCATTTATATTATATGCAGTAATGTTTTGTATTACCACTTACTATTTCAATGATCAATATCCTTAATGTTATTGATGTTTGGTCTATTTGTCCAGTGAAGTGGCGCCATGAGTGGGGATGCAGAAATGGAGTGTTTTGGCCCGGCGGCCATTTACCTCCGGAAGCCAGAAAGGGAGAGAATTGAGGCTCAGAACACACCGTTTGATGCCAAGACAGCATACCTTGTGACAGACCAACAGGAGATGTGCCTCAAAGGGGTGCTAGCCAGCAGAGAGGGTGGCAAAGCCACTGTCAAAACGCTGTGCGGAAAAGTAAGTTGAGAAGTTTACAACCAAGTAACAATAGAAATAAATATTAGTTATATTAGTAATATAGTTATATTATATAATATAGTATATAGTATATATTAGAATATTAGTATTATTAACCCCAAGAAGAAATTGGAAGCAGATCTTATTCAGATTCAAGGTGAGATGGAAGATGTAGTCCAGGAAGCACGCAATGCTGAAGAGAAGGCAAAGAAAGCAGTAACTGATGTGAGTAAAAACTGTCAACTACTGATTTGCACATTTTTATTAACCAAAGAAACTGAATTCTGAGTAAAACATTATTGCAGGCCGCCATGATGGCAGAAGAGCTGAAGAAAGAGCAGGATACAAGTGCTCATCTTGAGAGGATGAAGAAGAACCTGGAAGTTACAGTCAAAGACCTGCAGCACCGTCTCGATGAGGCTGAGAGTCTGGCCTTGAAGGGTGGAAAGAATGGAAACTGGAAGCTAGGGTATGTGGCTATACACATAGTACATGAAATTTTTAGAGACTTAACATTGGCTAATTTTGCAGATGAATGATGACATAAGTATAATTAATGTTTTAAAAACAGGGTGGAGGGACTGAATTATTCAACGCACTGAAGAAGGCCTTGAGCTGAAATGTTTGTGTTTTGTCCTGCTGGTGATACATGTAAAATAAAAGGTTAAAAGAAGACTATTTTTGTGAATGCGAATCATGGTTTCATATACGAAGTAATTAAACAGATTGACGCATCAAAATAAAGTATTAAGTGACGAAAGAGCGTGGTGCAAATGGCTTTGTGGAATATACGCATGGAATATATATTCACATATTTTATCACAAGCATAAAGTCAGGAATAACATCAATTATAATCCGTGTTTCAGGTTCGTGAGCTGGAGGGCGAAGTTGAAGCGGAGCAGAGACGCAGTGCTGAAGCGGTGAAAGGTGTCCGCAAATATGAAAGAAGAGTGAAGGAACTGACTTATCAGGTACTTCATCAAACAAAAATATGTATGTAGGTATGATAGATGGTCTAATTAAGGCATTACATTTTTCTGATGCAGACTGAAGAAGATAAGAATATTATCAGACTGCAAGACCTTGTGGACAAACTTCAACTGAAAGTCAAGGCCTACAAGAGACAGAGTGAAGATGAGTAATTTTAAAGTTTGATGAGTGGTGTGCAACAATATTCTGGATATGATGACCCTAAACAAGTGTTATTTCATTGACAGGAGGAACAGGCCAACAGTCACCTGACCCGGTTCAGAAAGGTGCAGCATGAGCTGGAGGAAGCCCAGGAGAGAGCTGACATTGCTGAGTCCCAGGTCAACAAGCTGAGAGCTAAAAGCCGTGAATTCGGGAGGGTAAATAACACACTTTTATTTAGTTCTTTATTTGTGCTCAAGCAATTTGTTATCCATACAAAAAATGTGCATGCATAGGCTAAACCTTGTAAACAAAATCTACAATATTAAACATTATTAAAAAGTACAGTATTGTGCTCATTTCGATAATGCTTCACTTTATTATTTGATTATTTTCATTTGTTTACAGGGTAAAGAGGCCAAGGAATGAACCTTTTGAAAAGAGAGTGCAGAGAAACAAGAACTAATATAATGTGAAATCTTTGTAACATGTCCACAAAAACCAGTAACTAATAAAAAAAAAAGCTGTTCATCTGAGGTGTCTTTGTGTTTTGTTTTTCTTGGTTACATTTGTATAGCCTACACTCTTAAAAATAAAGGTGCTTCAAAAGGTTCTTCAAGCGATGCCATAGAAGAACCATTTTTGGTTCCACAAAGAACCATTCAGATGAAGAACAGAGACGTGACCTTCAAGGACAACACTTTTATTAACAATCAGTACTGAAAGCTCTGAGTAAGCGATTAACTTCACATTTATAACCATCTAAAAAGAGATAAACTCAATTTTAAGATGTCTAGACTCCCAAGTCAAATATTAAAATTGTAACCCACAATTCCTGTATGCAAGATCAACCAAGCCTGCGGGAAGAAAAAGAAGTCACTGGGCCAGAGACCCACAACCTGTTGTAACCACTCAGCAATCCTTTACATCACTCAATAATTATACATAAATATGATCACTATAACAAACCTAACCATCTAACGCAAACACATACCTCTGCCGTAATCCAAAAGTAGACTAGAAACGCTGCATAATAGAGTGGAATAGAAACCCTGCGTGATACGGCTCGGCGTCCGGAACTTGCATAATATTACACACAGTCAACGCGCTCACACTCTTGCATCAGGGGGTTATCTCTCTGCAATTAACATAGAATAAACCATAACAAAAACAAAAACGTCCTTATACAAGCTCTTACAGCATGTGCCATGCTCATACCTCGCTATAGCGCTTCAGTGTCACAACACCGGAAGGAGATGGAAAGGATAAAACGTCGGGAAATTACGCAACCTGCCAACCTTTGCGAAATAAATACCTATGCCCCACCCCGTACACCATCCTTATTATCCACTCGGTCACATATGGCATCGTGAAGCACCTTTATTTTTAAGAGTGTATATGGTATTTAAAACATAACTGGTTACATCCATATCCATGTGTGCATTCATCTGATTAAAAAAATAAATAAAAACATGCTAGTCCTACATGATTCCAACAAAATGTATTTTTGAGGCAGTCCAGATCTATAGATACAAATACCTTGGTCATAGCACATCCCAACCTTATGCTAAATGGAAACATTTACTGAAAGACGTATAATCCTTCTGTAGAAATACCTACTGAGAAAAACAGTTGTTTAATACCTGCAAAACGATGACAGAGTTAAGTTAGCCATTACTTACCTTAAAACCCACATTAGCATCCAGCAAATGATTCACATAATCCACAAGCCACATCGACAGAATTCTCTCAAAAAGACTTTAAAAGGCTGCACCAAATATTAGAAAAGAAACACACTTTGTAGGGAACCCTTATCAATAAACATTTTTTTTTTTTAATTGAACTCCTTATTTTATTCAATCTCTCCTCTAGATACGATATCTATGACCACTAGGGGTTGCTATGCGCTACTTCTCGCTCTAAGCTGCAGTACAAACATTCCCTCGAGTCGGTTCTTTTGAGTACTTCATTTCAAAGAAAGAACAGGTTCAAAAAACCGATTCGCGATGGACGTCACGTAGTCCCGTGACGTAAACGGTGAACATATTATTGCTACTAAATAATTAATTTACATTACTTGGTTTTTGTGCAGTGTATACTTGTTGAGTCAAGTTTTTATGCGTGTTAATAAAACTGCCACACAATCAATTTGTAAACATATTTCCAGTATTTTGTAACATTCTGCTATTCGACTAATTTTCTTTTCACCTTATTAATCAAAACCACTGTTCACTCCAAATGTTTTATACTAGCTAACTCATTGGTTACAAATCGTCCATCGTTCAGTCCGACTCATCAACGGATCGTTCTGGGCTGCGTTTCCTAAAGCATCAAAAGGACGACCAAGGCTTACGATGCTGTTGGGAAACGCAGCCCAGATCAGTTGTGGTCCGTGTACCTGTTCAATCGACTCCTTAAAAGATTCGATTCCAAAGAACGGCTCATTAGAAAATCGGACGTCGCCACCGCGGGAGAGGAGCGGTGCATTGGAGATGCAGCAGATGTCAGGTCAGGGGAATGGCGTCCCTCGAAAGTCCAGTCAGCTGCACGTTCACTTCGAGATGCACAACTAAGGAAGCTGGCAGATAAATTCTAATCATTATAAGCATACAATAAAAGACTCATTTACAAGGATTTTGAAGAGAATTAATTTCAAAATGGTGCGTCGGCGTAGCCGCTCGCAGGAGACAAGAAGCTGCGCAGTTGCTATAATCACGCGTTTCGATGTAAACAAGAGAGTGAATGTTGACAACTGGAAGTGCCGAGTAAGCCAGAGAGTGTGATGCTACCACAAGCCGGAGGTACGCTATTACTGACTAAATAAAATGTCTTTATACGCAAGTGTTAGGTGCGCGGGTGTTATCGAGCATATTTTGCTATCTGTTCGTGTAACGTTAGTTAATAAGCTTGTTACAAAAGTAGCCTTTTTAGCAGGTTAGCCAGTCAGCTAACTTCCTCTTCTGGGTGACGTCTGTTTTAATGCGGGTCAAATACCAGCGATGGCTCGTGTCATAATATTCTTTTGAAAACAGATTTAAATAGTGTATTTTAAACAGATCAATAAAAGTCTCGTCTGTCGAAATGATGGAACCCCAGGACAATATTGAGGAGGATGACACCGCTGCATCACCATCATCATCATCACCGCCAACGCGATCTCTGCCCCGTCAGCGCGTCTCTCTGCAGAAGAGCAGCGTGTGTTCTCGCTCCTACTTCATGGTGGTGATGGTTTTTTTCCACGTTTATATAATCAATGTCATTGCACTTCTGCTCTATGTTCATTATAATAACGGCTCTAACGCGATAACGGCAAACCGCGATTTTACAAGCAGAGACAACAGTCATAAAGATACCGGAGCGTCTAATCCGCAGACCCCTGCAGACTCGGGCTTCCCTCGAAATATGCATCTTCCTCGCATTGAAGGAATACGGGTAAAGAGTATAAGATGGTTTGGAGCTCTGTGAGTACTGTCATGTTCTTTGGTCTTCCAAAAACTACAAAGTCTTTTTAATTTTTAGGTGGGCCATGTCCAAAAAGTGTCACTGGTGCCAGGGAAAGTCCATGAGATGAAGACACTCAGTCTAAAGCCCCTTCTGTTTGGTAAAGACATGTTGCTGGAAAGGAATAGTTCACCCAAAAAATAAAAACGTCATTCATGTTGTTCATAACCTGTATGATTTTCTTTTCATGAAAGGTGATATTTAGCAGATGGTCCATAGTTTTTTTTTTAATAGAGCAATAGTAATATTTATCCATAGTTACTCTTAACTAGATAACTGTAAAGCTTTAACTATCATTTTAATTCTAAGAGAATAGTGACGTCCACACCACAGGTATAACAATAACAGCAGAAAGAAACTTTATCTTTGGAATGGAATCTTTTGCAGATTGATTTTTCCAGCTGATGAACTACATAAACATTGATGGCCAATCAGAATAGAAAAGAGCTTGAGCATTTAAAACAGCAGACGGCTTAACTGCAAGTGCATGCTTATAATAAACTAAATGTACAGTATATCATACCATTGGTGTGGATGCTTATATAGTTATTTTTCTTGGTGTGAAAGAACCTTAATAAAGCTTATAATGTTCTATTTTCAGACTGTTCCTTCGCCCCTGTGTGAAACAATTCAATGTAACAATTTACATCCACAAAAATGCACTGATTTCATTTAGGGCTGCGCGATTATGACAAAAATCATAATTGTCGATTATTCCCTTGAAATTGTAATTGCGATTATTAATTACGATTATCACAATTTACATTGAATGATGTTTATATTATTGTTTGATGCAACTGCATGCCGTATTTTTATATGAAAATAAACAAGCTGAAAACACTATAACTGAAAAACCTTTAGTGCTTTTCTATAGTATTAAGCCTCAAATGTCAACTATACATCAGATTGGGTTCTTCTTTAAATTATAAAAAAATAAAAATATGAATGGTATTATAATGTTATACTAAAACTAAAATTCAAATAATGGGAAAAACCCTTAAGATAACATGTAGAAATAAAAAAACGCATCTTAAGCACGCAGAATAACATAAGTGGACTTTGAACGATTAATTGCCGCTTTGAACGATTATGTAATTGTGGCATCCATAATTGTAATCGCGATTAGAAATTTGATTAATTGTGCAGCCCTAATTTCATTAATAAAAATGTTTAATTCATTATTCCCAGTAAGCGCAAACATGAATGAAAATCATAAACGGGTATCTTTGAGGTCATTTCTATTTTTGGGTGATCTGTTGAAATGAAAACTTAAGTTCCTTGTTGAGGGATGCATTGTTTGTTGTGTTTTTGTGTTTGTTGATTCCTTCATCTGCATGAAACATAATTCTGACTGTGTGCGTTTGCTGCAGAGATCCCTCAGTTTCTGTCAGAGGAGGAGTGTGGTGTAGTTGTGCATCTGGCTCAGCTGAAGGGTTTGATGGAGAGTCAGGTTATGGTCCCTGAAGGTCAAGAGGAGCTTAATCAGCAGCTCAACCTCAGTCCTGAGGAAATCTTCAATTTCCTTGACCTCAACCAAGATGGCCAGCTGCAACCACATGAGGTCTGTTGGCAGACGTCAATGTCTGTTAAGCCTTGGTTTTGCAGTTTGGCAAGGCTGAGAAAATGTAATGTGTGGCTATATCTTGTGTTTATCTCTGTTTGAGTTTGTTCATTTACTTTATGTGTAATCTGTAACTTGATTGCCGTATTTTCTGGTGTAGATATTGACACACTCTCGAGTGAGAGATGGAATCTGGTTAACTTCTGAGAACCTTAAGGAAATCTATGATGGCCTAAAGGTTGATCAGGATGGAAATGGTAAAGACCGAAGCTGGAGCTCTTATTTGAACGTTGCAGCTTAACTGTAGATATCACATAAGAGGACACTTAAAAGATTCAAAGATCATAGATCACCAATACTTGCTATATTTGAGTGCCCATATGTATGTTTTGAGTATATATGTCTCTTTTGACGCAGGTCTCTTAAATTTAGAGGAGTTTAGGCATCTGAAAAGTGATGCCTTTCAGCGATTTCTGCTACAGCGTGGGGTGGAGAGGAGCCAGCTGGTGAGGAACAGCAGACACACCTGGCTCTACCAGGGTCAGGGAGCACATCAGGTTCTTCAAGACCTCCGCAAAAGGTGTCCACCAATTTCCTAATTTGCTCTCCTGTTGTTCACATATCAAGTGTGCTGACATACAGCTTTTCAAAATCCACTTATGTGCTTTCTTCCTGTATCTCCTCCCATCCATCCTTCTCGGTTTGTATTAATGCTATATCTCCTGTCTTTCAAGAGTCACTCGTTTAACACGACTACCATCCTCACTGGTGGAGTTAAGTGAACCTCTACAAGTGGTGCGTTATGAGCAGGGTGGCCATTACCACGCTCATCATGACAGTGGGCCAGTGTACCCTGAAACAGCCTGCACACACACTCGCCTCGCTGCCAATACCACCTCCCCATTCCAGACGTCCTGCAGGTAAGACAAAGAGATTAAGATTAAATTAAATAATATATAAGCAATGTCACACAAACAAAAATGTATATACAACAACAGCATGATTATGAGTGTGATATTGTTTATATCATGTAATGTTAAAGGGGTCATATGATGTTGCTAAAAAGAACATTATTTTGTGTATTTGGTGTAATGAAATGTGTTTATGCGGTTTAAGTTTCAAAAAACACATTATTTTCCACATACTGTACATTATTGTTTCTCCTCTATGCCCCGCCTTTCTGAAACGCGTCGATTTTTACAAAGCTCATCGTTTTCTGAAAAGCAAGGTGTGTTGTGATTGGCCAGCTATTCAGTGCATTGTGATTGGCTGAATACCTCAAACGTGTGACGGAAATGTTACGCCCCTTACCATACTGTGATGCCGTAATATAAATTTCAGGCAAAATTTGGTTCATTTTCTCCCCCTAAGTAGTTTTTTTTTTTTTTGCAGGTATATCACAGTTCTGTTTTACCTTAATAATGTAGAAGAAGGGGGGGAGACCACCTTTCCAGTGGCAGATAATAGGACTTACGAAGAAGCGGTGTGTCCTATTGAATAAAGCATCTTTACATGTGTATTTGTGACTCAAATGCAATAATTTTGCACAATTTTAAGGACATGCGACAGACGATAATTGGGTGCATGTATCCGTGTGTTTCCCAGTCACTGATACAGAATGATGTGGATCTGTTGGACACCAGGAAACATTGTGATAAAGGCAACCTGAGAGTGAAGCCCATTAAGGGGACGGCAGTTTTCTGGTACAACTATCTCTCCGATGGTAGAGGTAATTGATATAACTTATCGGCTATTTTGTAATACATTGTTTTATTGTTAAAATCATTTTCAGTAATTGAAGTGAAGCCGAATTAAAATATTAATATTAGGGAAGAAACTTGAAAAATAGACAAAAATTCGAAATAAGCCGAAGTTCTAAAACTATAAAAACAAGTTATATAGAAATATTTAATAATTAGTTAATAAAAAATGACAAAAGCACATAAAAATTACAAAAACTTAAATTACAAAAATGAAAGCTAATTCAAAATATGAATAAATATTAAAATAGTATACAAGTAATACTAAAATAACACTGTTTTGGAATAAAGTTATGTGAAACATAATGGTATTGTAATATAAATCCATAAATGCTATCTACCTAATCATTGTTTGATACAAGAAAACGTCATGCTGTGATATAAAAATGTTTCTGAAAAGTGTTACTCAGCTTAACTGAATTATGAATTTGTGATAAATAACAAACATTTAGTACTATAGATACAGCAGAGTACAGAAGCACGACTTTTCTAATTTAACTTTTCTTTCCATTACAAATTGAATTATTACCACATCTTAAGTGAAAAAATCTAATTTCAGAATGTCTCAGTTCCCATTTTCTTTAATGATAGCAGCATTCAAGCTGGTAACTCCACAACTTTGTCCAAAGTCTATAAATCCATCTACAGCATGATTTAAGAAGGATCCAGAGAGCATCTTGTGGAGTTACATTTGGTCTTAAATTTCTTGAAATGTAATTTTACTGTAGTCTCACACTTTTTGATTGACCCCACTGTGAGAAGTGACTGTGATCTAGAAAATGCCCTCTGTAGGTTGGGTTGGTGAACAGGACGAGTATTCTCTTCATGGTGGTTGTGTGGTGACACGAGGGACTAAGTGGGTTGCCAATAATTGGATCAATGTCGATCCAGACTACCAGCGGCAGGCACGCTACCAACAGTTTGTTTCTCAACAACAAGAGACACAAGAGCAAGAAGAACTCATTTCAGAACTGAACTCAGACCAGCACATAGAAAGACACCAAGACCTATAAATACATACATAAATCCAGGTACAACAATGCACATATATACACATTCACTTCTGTGTTACAATCTATAAATAGTCATTCACTTCCTCTTTCACACACACATCCAGACACACAGTTCATTGCCTCTGCATCACTCATACACCCTGAAGCACTGACCTCGTACCAACAAACACAAAAATACACTCGTCCTTTGTACTGTATATTTGGTTTGCTCTTTCCGAAATACATGCAATTGCACACTGTAGAAATGTAGCCCTACCAAAATGTCCTCATTTTCAGACCTGAATGAGCTTTACTCAACCTCCAGTGGTCCCAGTGTTGGAGCTGGAACTTTTGTTGGGTTGGATTCAGGGATAAGCAGCCTGAGATTTATGCAATTGTGAAAGACAATGCTACTGTTACTAATGTAGATATTTGAAGGCATTATTATTTATGTTTTCATGGGAATGCAGCCATATTCGACAGCTCTGTTTACATACAGAATGACACTCTACTGTACCTTCCAAAGGCTGTACACACCGCAGCTAATTGTTAATGCAGTGATAGTAAATAGAAGTGCATACGAGATGTGTAGCTCTTCCCTGTACATGTTTTGACTTGCAGCAAATAAACCACTGTCGGTGTAAAAGCAAACTTCACAATTGCTGGAGGATGTAGTGTGTACTAGCCAAAGAGTGTGGAAAAAAATGTAATCGCTTTCTACTGAAGTGACATTTACACTGACATCTAAATCACCGAACACTTGAGGAAAGTTATCTGCAGGGACACTGTATTGACTAATTCTGTCAATGGACTACAGGTTAGTTTAATTATAACTATTAACAAAAAATGATTACGTTTTAACCTATGTAACATCTAGTCAGCTTCCATCTCTGCCAGGATGTTTCCTACACTTACTTCCTCTCAGATGTTCTTGAAAAGAAGCATGTAAAACTTGGACAATCTGTATGATTTGTTTGGATTTCAATCATTTATTTTGTAATGTTTTTTCTTTGTTAATTACAGTGCATCCAAAGACTGACTGAGGTTAACTTATTTTATTTATTTGTTGGATTGTTGCTGTTAAAATGCACAGAATCACTTTGTCAAATAAATTAAACTGACCAATCAGAGATTGTTTTCTTTAAAACAAACAACCAATCTAACATTGCATTTTCTATTTTAACATTTGTCATTTTGCAAACAAATTCTCATAAAATGTTATCTGCATAATTCACAAAAGTAATTATCTGTATAATTCACAAAAATCCTTTACTAGTTAAAAAAAAAAATAATTAAACATTAAATAAATTTAAAGGCCTGCTTTATAATCAAATGAGAAGAAAGAAGTAACAGACATGTTTCATTAGTGTCAACTCCTGAGCCAAACTCTATTTGGAACTTCATGAAGAGGTTTCGTTTTTTTATATAGCTTTAATAAAATCGAAAGGGCTTGTAGAAGAAAAAGAAGAAATCAGATGACTTCTATCATAGTCGGGTCCCACTCATATCCTAAAATGAGAAGTTTAAAATCATGTATACTGTATATTCCACAATAATTCCATGTACTGTATACTGTATGAGAATGTAATATTAGAGAATACATATATTGGTGAACCTACCAGAGCATTCTCATAGCTGTGGACGATCTCAGCTCCCCGATGTTTGAGACAATACAGAACTGCATCATGCACAGTAGCAAAGACACGTCCTTCAGTAATGACATCAGAGAAGAAGCCACCACGTTCAAGCTGTTCCACCACCAGTGCTTGGGTGAAAACAGCATAGCCCAGATATTTCCCAATCATTCACTAAATGAAACATTCTGAAACAGTTCACTGTAACACTCTTACCTTGACAGCCTGCCAAGTAGATATCCACGCCAATCTCGCCAAAATCATGGAATATCTACAGTAAGAGATGGTGATGAGAGCTCGGTTGCAATGCACAGTCACTTTTCTCTGTGGGACTTTTGAATTACTACTTACATTCCTTAAGGTCTTAATGGCAACTGTATCAATAAAGTTAGCAGTAGAGAAATCCAAGATGATGGAATGGATGTCCCAGGTCCACTTCCCCAGGGATCCCAGAGAAACCTTCTCCAGGTCCCGGCTTAAAGTGTCCTCGCTGCTGGAGTCCAGAGTGGTGGTGTCCCCATCATGCAGATCTGACACTGACCCCAGGGTGGCAGTGTCAGGGTCAGTGCCCTTAAGGTACATCCAGGTGTGATGGCCATCAGATGTCCTCACTGTCTCAGGTATTATAAACACTGTACTGTTTTCCCGTTCTCTCCAGCCAAGCTCGACCTCTCTGTGTATGTCTCCATTCGTTTCCTTCAACTGCCCTGCTTCTTCTTCCACTGAAAATACAGCTTTTTTGGATCGCTGAGAGGCTTCCCTGAAAGCTCTTTTCTGTAAAGGAAAAATTTAATTATGATTACATGTTAAGTTGGTGTGATACTATAATATACACAGCACATATATAATAAATACAATATGAGATTTCACTAAGCTTATTAGAATGCATTATGGGACCACCTTTTCCACAATAATTTGGACAAAATGAGGTATCTGATCTCTGCAACTCACTAGATTTTTGGAACAAAGCATAATAGTACAGAATTGGGCCTAGCTCATGCTAATGGAGCAGTAATATCATGAATATTCTATAGCATATATGCTATATATAATATAGCAATATTATATAGCATATAATAACCATGAAAACTATTAGCAAAGATCATCTACCTGTCTTTTAGCCTCTCTTCGGGCTCTTCGCTCTGCTCGCCTCTCTCTCCGTCTCTGCTTGGCCTCCTGCCTGCGCTTATAGGTGAGCATTTTCCCGATGTCCAGGCCACTCTGCATAAACAACGGCAATTGATATGCATTAGCAAAAATAATATAGGTAGAGAGTGGTTCTCAACTAAATGCCCCCATTGTCCACAACAATATTCAAAGGTCCCCTAGACATAGTTTTGTTTTCAAAACTTATTTTAATCTACGGCAACTCGTTTCTGTAAATAAAAAGAAATATGAATGAATTATGCATTTATATAGCGCTTTCTTATAGGCAATTTGGCCAGAATATATAATAATAATTAAAATAAAAACGTTGGCATTCCATACAGTTTACATTTCAGAAATCCAGAAGTTTTATTTCTTTTACTCACAATTTGTACATGACAAAATATTTGAGAGCATGACACAACTAGTAAAATGTATATTCATTATAAAAATGCCAATGGTATGTTAACATTTTATTCATTTACATTATTTTTATAGAAAAAGTCTAGAAAATATACTTTTACAATTGACTACCTCATATATCCAGGTTTTTCAACCTTCAAGTGAAGTCTCTTCAAAGGAAACAAACCATTTTAAGGGGTAATTTAAAAAAATATATTATTATTTGAAATTGTTTTTGTTTAGTTTAATACTTGTTTTGTCTTATTATAAATAACGTTGTCACCTTTTGGATGGAATGCCCCTTTGTGGGCCCCGGCCCCTGACTGAAAACCACTGTTATAAGACATTCCAGCGTACTGAAAATATATACTTTATGGTTACCAAGTTCAAATTAAAAATATTTACCTTTTTTTTAAGGGCCTCAAGATAAAGTTCAGCATTAGCGAAATACATGGTGGCAGAAGAGTGAAATATGGTGATACCTTGTACCTCCCTCACCTGCAAAACACAAAGCACATTTGTGATAGATCTGCTTAGGTAGATACATTGATTAAAAAAGGGATAGGGGTAATGAAGGCTAGTTTGCTTTTAAAACTGTCCTGGAGTTACAGTGGTAGTTAAATAAACTTAACTAATAATTATTATGCAAATCATTAAAAATGGTGCACAGTTCAACATTCCAGTGCAGTCCTGTCTGCTAAATGGATAAATATCAATGTAAATCTCACCTCCTTGTGTGTCTCCATATCTAGATACAGCTCAGTGCCAGGGAGGTGTCCCAGCAGTGAGTAACTGGGCCTGAGAGACAGAAAGAAGTCATGCGATAAGGTCAGACATGATGCAGTAAGAGAATAGAGCAGATGACAGTAGTGAGAAACACTGCCGAAAGATTAGAAGTAGGGAAAGACTCCAACCGTTGAGTTCTGAAGATAACAGTGAGCAGAGCAAAACCCATTGAGGCACCCAGACCCATATCCAAATTAAAGAGCACAGTGGACACATATGTCACCAACCATATCAACTACAAACACAAAAACAGAGCACAGAAATGAATAAATACACTAACAAACCAGCAATCATGGAAACTATCAACAGAATTAAATATTAGTGATGCTTGACTATGCGAAAGTCATCAGCACAATGTCTGTTCTATATTTTTTTAATCACATTGCTATGTGATGTTATTATTATGGTCTTTTTTCCAGACATTTTATGATCCTCCAGGCAAAGTTTAATGACTTGGAAAATGAAAAACACACCCCCTCTTTAAGGTATGCAATCTATCTTCAAAACTATAATGCTGCAAGACAAGTTATGCTCCAAAGTTTAATTCTTTGTATAAGAGGTTCGGATGAATCTCAGTAAGCACCACTAAATACTTGAAGCTGAAAAAAATACCTTTTATGACTTTAGCATAACTTACCAGATCAATCTTGCTACTACGCCATAGTGTGACTATGTCGTAGTACTGCTTAAACATTCCCTTCAGATTCACAAATACAATGGCAGCAAGAACTGCCTAGACAGACACACAAAGAATGTAAATTGTAGTCACACTTTATTCATGGCTCATACCAAAATAATTAATCTAAATAAAGCACAAATAGATTGGCAATCTGACTAACAGACCTCTCAGAGGTTTGTTGGCACATACCTTGGGCAGCTCTTGAAAAAGTGAGCCTAACTTTAATACTGTCACCAGTACTATTACACCAGACACTACTCCAGCGATCTAATAAAACAACACGATGTGATGAACAAACATAGATGTATAAATGAATGCATTCATAGAGTTGCATTTAAAAAGTGCATTTGTCTTGCCTGTGTCTTGCCTCCTGTGCTTTCTTGAATGAGACTGCGAGACATTGAAGAACAAACGGAAAAACACTGGAAAAATCCTCCAACTGTATTACTGAGACCCAAAGCCACCAGCTCCTACAACACAGTGAGAGAAAGACAGATCAGCTGTGCATTGACATTATCTGTTTATCCATATGTGTTATTCTGATTTACCCACCTGGTTGCTGTCTACTTTGTAACCATGTTTGAGAGCAAAGGTTTTGCCCAAAGAAATAGAAATTGCATAACCAACAATGGCCATGGCAAAAGCGTCCAACACCACCTCAGAAAAGACACTGGCGTTTGGAATGCTGGGAGGCTGAAGTCTGAGAAGAAACATCAGAATTACCACAATAATGCACGTGTTATAAAAAAACATCATGGTCATAGAACCATTTCTGCAATATTTTATGATATATAACTTGATTTGAAGAAAATTTGACTAGTGGTGCTTGTCATGACATTGCCTTCCGAAGCACCATTAAAAAAAAACTTTTTATTAAAAAAAACAACATATTTTAGATGTGAAAACTCACCCACTTGGGATCTCACCAACGACTGATATCTTATAGGTTTCATTCAGCCGAGTGTAGAATGATATTACTGTCGCCACTACAATCTAGCATAGAAACATACACATTTCATGAGCTAAGGATAAAATGATGTTAATAATTCCTGTGTAGTAAATGAGAAGCCACACTAGCTGCAATTAGTTATTGCTAGGAATTATATGATGCAAACACTATAATGAAGAGAGTTCAAATGCTGACTACACAGATTAATAACAGAGAGGGCATTAAGGCCATGCACTACTGATAGATACAGAAAGATTTAATGAATCCTATAAAACAAAAATAGTACAATTTATGGATAGGACTGAATCAAACAATGAAAAAGAAAAGCAGACGGTATTTAAAATGGTAATTTCTCATTGATTACGTACAGTGCACAGCTCCACTGGAATAGGCACCAGTAGTTTTTGCCTGAGCGCAGTGTTAAGCTCTTTGGCAGTGATGAGAATCACAATGGACACAACACTGGCCAGCAGAGTTGGGAGATGAGTCTCTGGCAACAGCATAAACAAGTCTGCTAAAGTCTGCACAGAGAAATTACAGAGAATTAATGCTTACGTCTATATGCATTGAGGCATGCACATCCAATGCATGAATTTGATTGTACTCACATAGACAATAGACAGCGGTCCACTGAAGCGCTTAGGTGAGACTCCAAGGATGTACTTTAACTGGGCTACTACAGCATGAGCAGAGGCAGCTGTGGTATAACCTCTGACCAAGGGCTCTGAGAGATACGTACCAACAAACCCAAACTGCACCAAGCCTAATACAACCTATGAGTGAGAATGCAAGATTGTATTTAACTGAGACAATAAACTGAGACATTGTAATTCAAGTTATTTAAATGGACCTCTGTATACAGTATAATGCTGTGGGTTGAGGTATATACATTTTTGTGTGTAAGCATCAGTCTGTGTTTATATGTGTTTATCACCTGAATAAGTCCTCCCAGTACAGTGGCTGCAGCAGCAACCTGCACTCTGTAGAAGTCTCTAGATATAATATCCACCTCCTCGGTCACATTAGTGCCATTGTAAATAAGGAAATCTGAATCGGGGGCCAGTCTCTCTGTCACACTGCCAATCATAATACTGAGGATGGTAAATGTGCCTATGCGAACACAAACACATAAATACAAGTCAAAGCATTATGACTTGACAATTCAAACAAAATTTATACAGAAAACAATGCATTTTGACTAAATCAAATCAACTGAGGTTAACAAGTTTCAGCAGTGTTCAAAGATAAATGATCTCACCTATAGATATGTGTCTGGAGGTCCCAAAAATAAAATAAATTAACGGAGAATAGAGGGATGTGTAGAGTCCAAATACTGGAGGCAACGAGGCTAGCAAAGCATAGGCCATTCCTAAAACACACAAACACAATATTTTAAACACCCACAAATTAAGATTATATTGTGGGTCATTAAAAAGTACAGAAACATGCTTTCACCTTGTGGAAGGTGCATGATGCCCACACTGATGCCAGAGATAAGGTCTGGCATGCCATAATCCCAGATGGAGTAACGGGGCAACCAGGACAGAACAGGCAAGAAACCAACTATGCTATGTTTCAGTCTGGGTGTAGAACAGCTGGTATAGAAAGTAAGGAAAAATAAACATAGTTTGAAATTTCTTTCAAACAAACCTTTGCTTTAATGGCTGTATCCTACCTGAGTGATTTCTTCAGCCGATGAGAGATGGGAAGGTTGATCTGGGAAGGGTCCATTCTCTGAGATCGCTCTTTCAGCCTCTGTTCATCTATAATCTCTCTCTGTACATGATACTCTGTATGTCCTGAGTCCATTTTCTCTATTTTGTGCTATATAGCTACTATGAATAGTCTTTGTCAAGACTTAATTACAAACCACAAAATTACACTGACCTCAGTCTCGATAAAACTTCATAAGACTTTCTGTCATAAGCCATCTATGATTTACCTCTAAACCTGTGAGGGTTATTTAAAAGGGAACATAACAGGGTTAGTTTGTATTAAAAAGAGGCTGTGCTTTCTAACAATAATTAACTTAAGAACAAGTTATAGCATATAATCATTTAAATAGATATGTACAATTTCAGAAGAGTTAAATAAGTAAAATAAGCAAACAAAAATATTGCCAATGTGCATGTCATTATAGGAAAAATATAAGTGTAACAAACTGATAATTCTATCTTTCAACTGATAGTTCTATATTTAACTCTTTCAACTGTCTTATTTTAGTGCAAATGCTGACTCAGACTTTCCTCTCTTGTTCATTAGTCGCTAGGTTTTGAACTGATGAACTGCAATGGAAAGTTTTTTTGTTACGGTAGAATTTTCCATTGTGTTGTGCTGCATATTATGAATTGATGACTTTAAAAAAATGATAGGAAGAGATGTTTTGACGTCATTCATCCTGTAACTTTGCAACTCATGAAGTGGTCCTTAAAAGGGCTTAAAATAAATGGGATGGTTTGTACAGGGAGGGCTAAAGGTTTAACATCTCTCCTCTGTGGTTAATATATGAATTAATAATTGAGTAGACTAAAGTTTAGGCCTCTGTAACAATTACACTTATGTTCCTATTTTTATATTCACAAATAAACATTGGGGAGCTAGGAGCTACAACAAGAAATCAGTTTGTTTGGAGTTATCATAGTTTGGGCTCAGGGGAGAATTTGTACACACACACACACACACACACACACACACAAAAAACTCTTTAAAAGTCTTTACATCCCAAAAATAAACAAATATATAAATAAATGTCACATGTTGGAATAAACATGGCACATTGTAGAGTTCAAAGGCAAATTTACAAAAAAAAAACTATTATTTACTTAAAAATAAATTAAATGTGTGTTTAATATTGTGCAATATTAAGAAATATTAATTAAATCTCATAGTTCTGCTTCATCAATAAAAAGATAATACTTATATTCAGAAATAGCTATAATTGCATCAAAAGTAATGGTTAAGCTGCATTAAGGAACAAATGCTTACACATAGATCATAGATTGTGTAGTCACTTTAAGAGCATGATGGGGTGAAATTTGACCTCAGCTCTCATGTACTGAGGGCCTTTCCCCGATTTCATGCCAGAAATACCAAAACATAAGCATTGCAAAGACACTAAGCAAAATGACAACAGATATACATAAAAAAAACTTCTAGACATGCTGTAAAATCAAGTAATGTTCGGTGTTCAAGAATACTTGTTGAATGTTTTTCTTGTTTCCCCCCTTCGGTAGTTTGACGAATCATGGTCTATAATTAGCACTGTCCTTTAGCTGGAATGGGCATAGAAGGTTGAGCATGCTCCCTCTCCCTGTGTTTACTGTCAGGCGCAAGGCAGCCAGCATGTTTGTGTCGAGTGTGGGTAATGGACGAATTGTTGCCTGAAGGCAGACACCACAGGAAGCCAGATATCTGGTACGATTCACTGATGCATGTGCTAATATAATGCAATTGACTTAGCTTGTTGCCAATAATGTGACTGATACTGCCTTCTTTTGACATGCCGGAGCATTGACCTGTTTAGCACTGACCCTTAGAGCAAGATAAAATTATTGGTGCATTAAAATGATCTCAATATGATTCTGTGGACTTTCTGTTAAAGAGTGCACTAGTATGTTGCTGCCAGTTATCATTTAGCTTTGGCTAATAATTTGTTTTTTATCTCTACAGATACAACTTTTGAAGGACCTCCAGGATGTATTTAGGCTAACGGTAACACTTCTCTAGTTTTAAGCTGTCCAGAGACAAAAAAAAAAACAAAAACAAAACAAAATGGATCTGAGAGCCAAGCATGGTTTGACGCTGTTGGAACAGCTAAATCGAATGCGGGATGCTGAGCAGTTAACAGATGTGGTTCTAGTCGCTGAAGGTGCAAAAACAAAACAAAATGGATCTGAGAGCCAAGCATGGTTTGACGCTGTTGGAACAGCTAAATCGAATGTGGGATGCTGAGCAGTTAACAGATGTGGTTCTAGTCGCTGAAGGTGTTAGCTTCCCATGCCACCGTGCGGTGCTTTCCGCCTTCAGCCCCTACTTCCGCGTAATGTTCACCTGTGGCCTGCGTGAGTGCACCAACCGTCAGGTGGTGTTAAGAGACATGCCGGCCCCAAGTCTGGCCCTTCTGCTGGAATACATGTACAGCTCCAATCTTCCACTCACCGCAGCCAATGTGCAGGGAATCTCTGTTGCCGCTTTTCTTCTACAGATGGATGATGTTTTCAGTCGTTGTCATATCTACATGATCGACAACATGGATGCTTCCAATTGCCTGGGCATCTATTATTATGCCCGTGATCTAGGGGCGGAAGAGTTGGCCGACCAGGCTCAGCGCTATCTGCGACAGCACTTCACTGAAGTGTGCCTTGGGGAGGAAGTGCTGGAGTTGGAGGCACACCAGTTAGGGGCATTATTGGGCTCAGACGATCTCAATGTTTCACGGGAAGAGAGCATTTTGGATGTGGTGATGTGCTGGGTGAAGTACTGTCCAGGGGGTATAGGCTCAGAGGAAGAGAACCGGGCCAGGCACCTTCCTGAGCTCTTAAAGAAGGTACGTCTTCCACTGGTGGATGCAGATTACTTGAAGGGGACTTTGAAACGGAACACGGCACTTCTAGCTGATGCCGAATGTCTTCAGATAATGGAAGAGGCAGTTGAAGCAGCGAGCTTGGATTCAGATGCTCCACCCCGTCGACTGAAGCTGCGCTATGGCATGGAGACCACAGACCTCCTGCTCTGCATTGGTAATGACGGCGGAGGCATTCGCTCACGTTATGGAAGCTACACAGAGCGTAGCTTCTGTTATGCTCCCAAAACAGGACGGACCCTTTTCATCACCTCCCCAAGATATGGTGATGCACTTGGATATGTCTTTGCTGGGGTGGTGACTGAGAGGAATGACATTATTGTTGCAGGAGAGCTGGGAGCAAGAACGATGTCAAGACAGAAAGACAGAAATGTCGAGATTTTCATGTGAGGCTTTGGCAGGAGAAAATGAAAATAATACAAGATATGTTTTCAACATCATATATATGCAGCCAAACCTTAAACTATTAGAGTACATAAAATTAAGATTAGAATTTAAAATTAAAATGAGATCAAATCTACCACATTATCACAGACAGTAAAACGTACAATTCAAGAATCTAATATTTGCTATGGCCCTTTCAGGTACAACAAAGAAGCTCAAGGATCCTGGAAACACTTGAGCTCAGCAGAGTATCGTGATTCTTACGCATTGGGCTCTTTGGGAGAATACCTCTACCTGATTGGGGGTCAAATGAAGCTGAAGAACCAGTTCCTCATCACCAACAGTGTTGAGCGCTGGTTTCTACAGGGTGGACCATGGCGTAGCGCTGCTCCTCTGCCCATGCCACTGGCCTATCACAGCGTAGTTCGGATGAAGGGCCGCCTGTATGTGCTCGGGGGACGGACTCCACAGGTAATATACCAAAATAGCGCAAATTTGTCATCTTTATGGTACAATCTGCAAATATATTGCACAAGAAGAGTCATGAGAATGTAACATTGATGGTGCAAATGAAATAAATCACTATAATTTGGAAAATAAAAACAAGTGGGGATCATAGTAACGGTCTGTTTATTGCCTTCTCTATTTCCCTCTAATGCACCTGTCCTGCCATGTCTTATGAACGACAGTCATACCGCACAGATGACGAGCCTGACCGTATGAGTAATCGCCTGCTTGAATATGACCCAGAAACCAACAAGTGGAGTGAACTTGGCCCTATGAAATATTCAAAATACCGTTGCAGTGCAGTCGCACTCAATGGGGAAATCTATGTACTGGGTGAGAATGTTAACAGGATGAGTACAAAGTAATAACTTCTTTTATATAAAGGATCAATTTTTGTGATTGTGGGTTAATATTTCCATACAGTGAGACCTGTCGACTAATACTGCTCAACACAAGAAACTTATGACAGTAGTTATCATTACAATGGTTCACTCACTTTCATGAAAGCATAATCTCACCTATGTGTGAGACCCTGGTGTCATTCTTCCAAAATGTTGCTTGTTTAAATTTTACATTTGTTGATTCACCTTAAGGGGAAAAAAGTAATAAAAACAACCTAGGCATAGCCCATGAATGAATTTCAGTGTCTCCTCCTGCAGGTGGTATTGGGTGTGAAGGTGTGGATCGTGGCCAATCACGTCACTGCCTTCATGTAGTGGAGATCTACAACCCTGATGGGGATTTCTGGAGGGATGGTCCTCCTTTACCGTGGCCTCTCTTATCACTTCGCAGCAATGCATCAAATGCTGGTGTTGTTGATGGAAAACTTTATGTCTGTGGATACTACAAAGGAGCAGGTAAAATATGTATTGTAATATGAGTGTCAGTTCATTTACTTCAGCCTTCAACCTGATGTTAAATTAATGCAATCACAAAATTCAATTCAACACTCATTTACAACATATAATTAAACATGTACTCCACTCTTTTCCAAGATCGTCATGATACCATCACTAAAGACATCCTGCAGTTGGATCCCTGGGAAAATGTATGGATTGTGGTGGCAAAGCAGGCTCTGATGCACGACAGTTATGATGTGTGCTTGGTGGCAAATCTGAATCCTCGTGGACTCATGCCCCCTCCTGCTGACTTGGTAGAGGAATGACAACACTATCTATTCAACAGTGATTTCCCATTTTTTTTAAAAATGCATTTTTAAAAAAAATGCTTTTTTTTCATTCACAAGACAACTGAAAACTGTAGATATAGGGAGAGGAAGGCTTTCATAAATAGTTATGAAACAATTTTAATTTATAATGCTGCAAGTGCATTAGTGATTATAATATGATATGTTTTACATTTTTGGATTTCAGATAATATTACCAATAGCTGAGGTATATAGTATGAGTTAAGATACGTGGATTTGAGATACTCACATCATTTACAGCTCTGATTAAGTAACACTCCAAGAAGCAGTGCTAAAATATGATGTTACTTTAATAGCAAAGTAAATATGTATTGCAGAGTTGCACAATATAGTACATGTACTGTAACTTTAAGCAGTCAATGCAATTTATTAAACATGTTAATTTGTAAAACTTAACAATGGCTAAATCTATGTCAAGTTCCAACTGCAAACAAAGTTGAATATATTTTAAAACTATTTTATACCTGTTGATGTTACACTAGGTTTGTCTAAAATATTTGTAAGACCTAAAAAAAATTATGCACAAATTTCTCGAATATGACATGCCAAAGTTACAGAATGTGCTTGAATGTTATTGCTTTAGAGTCATACGGCATGAGAAAAACAGAAAAAAATTCTTTCAGATGTAGCAAAGTCTGCCTATTTGTCTTTTTGTTTTTATAATCCATACTTCAAAAAGAATCAACAAGGTAAAGCAACAGAAGAGGAACATGTCTATAGCAAGGAAAGTGGTTAGAGAACAAGGTTTGCATGTTCACAGGCAATTTCAAGCTCTAACTTACAAAAAAACAACAAAAAAAAGAACATAGGAGATACTCTAAATAATTTCTCAAATGTAAGTGTAATCAGAATACAGTATGAAAGTATTCTGCATCTTATTCTGAGTCATTAGTGAAGTCAAAAAGCTGCCAGAGGCCACCTTCTCCTTCTATGACACTAGCTTTAGGTTCAGGCACCACATTTTCCCATTCAGACATCTTGTATTCCACCATCATTTGGGAGCTGTCTGTGTCCTCAGACCACAAACTGAAGGGGTTTAGTGGTTGTTCAGCTACACACCTACTGACTGGTTTTACGGTGGCTTGCTGCTGTAGTTTTAAGCGATTCTCTGCAACAGACTTGTTGGTCATTTTCCAGTTGTCACCAAGAGAAGCCAAAGGTACTCTGTCTTTTTGTTCACACTGAAGGTCTTCATTCTGCTGGCTGTCCTTTGAGAAATTTGCTCCTTTTTTTCTCACTGGCTGTCTTTGTGGGAGAACCAGGGCTCTCTTTTTCCCCCTATAATTTAGTGGTTTTTGGCGCCTCTTAGGTACTTTCAGTGGTGGCATTGCATCAGTGACAAATTGGTTCTCTCTCACATGCAGTGGTTTTTCAGGCTTCAGGTCTACATTCTGTCCCCAATGGTCCTCTATGGATGCAGTGGACTGAACATCCACATGTGGGCTTGAAGGTCTGGTCTCAACTAATTGTGTGCCCCATAAACTCTGCGAAGCATCAGGGAAAACCTCCTCTGTGACTGTCTGCTGTCTTTCTTCAGGCAGAGCGTGTGCATTTCTGTTTCGTGTCTTCTGTGTTGTGAGTGGACACTGGTTCTGCTCTGCTGCTTTTCCTGAATAAATGACAGGCCTGTTGCATATAATCTTGCTCTCGTGTTCTTTTTCAGCTGATATGACACAGAACCTCTCTAATAAACCAGGTGATGTCTGGACCTCACTGTCAATCATTCTAGCAGAGCCAGGTCCTGTCATCGGCTTGTGAATAGAAATCAAAGTACTAAGCTGAGACAGAATTTTTCCCAGCATGCCCTGCTCCTTGCTCTGCTCTGCTTTAAGATGTTCCAGATCCTGTTGGAGGTTAAGCATGCCTGAGCTCAACTCTTCTGCAGCCAGACTGCTCTGTTTAATAGAAAATAAATGTGGCTTTCTTACCAATGCCAAAATAAAATACATTATTGAAAGCTTTGCATCTATTGCCTCTGATATACAGTATGTGCAGTCCTTACCTTGGCATCCCTGTCTCCCATATCTATTTGTGTTTGGCTCTGCAGAGTCTCAAACTGACATGTTATACCTTCTTTCACACTGTTTAAATAACCTTCAACTGCAATAGACAACAATGTCATAGGTTATAAATAAATAATATTTACAACATTTAAAATTATTTTAAAAATTTGTATCTGAACAAAAAGTATCTTTAATGATATATCTGTGGAATTTAGGGTGCCAGCATGGGCTAACTGTTAAGAACCATCTGCATATAGTTAAAATAATAAACAAAACATAGGAACAAAAACATACTTGTTTTTGAAAAAGTATCCAATTTCTCCATTACAAGTTTGGTTATGTCATTACTTCCATCAATGCGATTTAACAAAGTCTCTCTGGTCTAAAAGGGAAGAGGTAAGTCAATTATAGTATTGAAACCATGACTCTGTGCAATATAAACATTCTAAATGTGTTAAACACGCATGTGTGCCCTAAGTACAATGCTTACATTTTCCAGAGATTCCTGCAATTGTAGAATTCCATGAGTGAGAATTTCCCTAAAAAGGGAAAAGGTAATATTAAACAATATGTCAGGACAGAACCAAAGCAACGTGAAAAATTACAATAGGAAACTACAATAGAATCGTTTTTCATTGCACAAGGATTAAGAATAGGCTGATTACCTTTCATATTTTTCTTTGGCTTTTCTCTTCTCCTCCTCAAATTTGTCCAACATGCCAACAAATTTGCTACTAGTGAAGTTTGAGATTTTGCCATCACCACCAAACAAAAACGGCTTCGAACTATAACTGCTGGACACCATCATTTCCTTCATCTGTAGAGGATTTAGACAATTTGGAATTAATATGAAACTTAAAATATTATAACATTTTACAGACTTGTTCACAACAACATCCCATTAATTTTCATTTATTAAAGTTTTGTGGACCAAGGAAAAAAACAATCAAGTACATGTTCATTTTATTATACCAGATAAAACATGGCATGTTCTACAGACCAAATAAATAGATAGTTTAGGCCTGAAATATTTACCTCCTGTGTGGTAGTATGCTGAGAACCTCTGCTCTGTCCACTTATCTCCTGAGTAAACCCTTGTGAATTGTCAGGCCACATTTGAGAGCCCAACAGAAACTGGGAGTCACTCAGGCTGGAGTAGTCACTAGTTCCCTTAGCAGTTTTTATCCCTCTATAACAAACAGAGCGCAGAATACACATAAACATAAATATAAACACTACATTATTAGGCCCTATTTCAAGGTAATTGATTGGGTAAGTGTAAATAAAAGTAAAAGTTAGCTGACAAATTCTCTAGTACAGAATTCAGTTATGAGACGTTACCCAGAAGTTGCGGGGATATTCAACATCTCCTTTATATTCCAGACATTGGGCTTCATATCCAGGCTTTCAGTGTCAACACATTTATTTCCACTAGAAATAATAAACATGAAATCAAAACTACTGCAAATGACTTGTATTTTGATTTAAACAATGACTTTTGTTTTCAAAAATATTGTAAAATTTATCTGAGCGAACGTCAAATGTCAAAAATTACGGATCACGCGCGAGGTCGACGTCTCCCGTCAATAAAGCTCAGCTAGTTTTCATGACTAACTAACGTTAGCGAGAAAACAATCGTTAGTTAATTTCTAATAAGTGATGCTTACCAGAAATGTACTTGTTTGATATGCAGTAATGATTCTGAGGCAACGTAAGTAAATTCTGGCGCGAGTTGATGCTGGCAGTTACGGTTTAATGAAGCTACGTGTACGTGACACTTTTTAACAGACTGCAGCAGTTTTCCCGGGCTACAGAATTTAAATAGTTCACGCAGCCAGTAAATATTTACACCTACATTTCTCCATTATTTATAGGAAAGATCGATAGGTGGCGCTATTTAAATACTTATAATGTGAGCGAAAATATTGTAGTTTGTATCACAGTATAAATTAATGATATTAGTTTTTTTACTGTTTATTTCATTTTAGTTTGTATGCAATTTTTGCACACATCTATTCAGTTATTAATGAAATATAATGACATTATGATGGCATTGTACAGTGACTCGTGTAGCTAAATCTGCTAGTTATATGCTTGGGACATTAAAAAGCTTAGTGCGGGGGTAGTCTAGGTTTACTGACTAGTCGATCAATCGCGGTTCACCAATAAACCGAGTCGCTGTTGAGAGCTAATAAACTGTATCCTAGCAACCACAACCACGAAAGCTAATATCTTCATAATAAAAGTCATAGAGTTTAGAAACTGTAAAGCAGCTCATTCTGATACTGCATCTCACATATATGTCCATTAATTTCACCATGAAAATACACCGATATGTTTTTGAGTAGAAACTTTTAATGCCACAATGAGACATGAAATCTCTAATCTTACAACGATATTAATTTCTGAGATCTGTTTCTTACAATAGTTACTAAATAGAATTCGCATCACAACCTGAGCGTAAATTATTAATAAAAAATTATATAATAAAAGCTGTCTAATAAGCTATACGACAGTGAAAGACTTGTATTTTGGCAGTGCAGTTTATTAATCAGGAAGTAAAGTCCTGTTGTCTACAGATTTCTGACACATTTAAACTTGCGCAACACAGGTAAGTTCACGTTTTTAATATCATAAAATCTGTTTTATGTCGTCGGTGAACGAAACAGTAATGGCTTCTGTTTTAATTATAGACTTTGTATCATGGCATCCTAATTATCCATACAGCAAGCTAAAGTAATTAGCCAGCTGCTCAGTAAATAGGCTGTTGAAGAACTTGTTTGGTGGGGTAGCTTGTTTGTCGTACAGTATGTCTTAATAACTGGTGGTAAAATGCCATTCTTTAGAGAATATACACCCACCGACCTAGAAAATAAATCTGCATTACCAGTGTAGAATTAACGCCTCGGAAGTGGCCAGTCGTGAGATGATGTGTTGTGCAATGCTCTCAGAAAACACTGATGGCTCACACTTGATATTGCCTCACCCCTACAGTTTTATTTAAATATATAAAATAACGTTCAATTTATCAGAAAACGGCTTACCTCCAACTGTGGCATTTTAGAACAAACACAATGGGTTTCAGATCCATATTGACTCTATCTAACCCCCAGGAGTAATCTCATCATGAGTAGAGCCTACTACATCCTCAGTGCTGCTCTTTTTGTGTTAGAAATTCCAGAGACCAAGGTATCTCTTGCTTTTCTCTTCAGGAATCTTTTCACACAACATTCAGTATGTGAGAACCATAACTATTGTGAATACATTGGTTACTGCAATGCTCTAAAACTGAATTTAAGATCTCTTCCAATCTTAATGTATTTTGGATTTGCATGTGTTTCAGGCGCTGCTAGAAAACTCCAATGACTGTTGTGAAAGAATAAAGAGAATGAATGAAACCTGTGTGAATACTACACTCTGTGATCCTGGTATGTTTCTAAAGTAATATCATTAGTAAAATATAAACAGAGCTGCAAATAAATGTGCCTTTTTAATACAACATGAGCAAATTAACACATGAGCACATTTTGTTTCTGTGTAATGTTATATGTAATTGACATGTATTTGGTATAAATTATATATTTTGTAACCTTGATTCCTACTCTAGGGCTCCTTCAAATTCAGGAGAACAGTACAACGTTTTGTGTGTCCTGTGACTCAACAGAGCAGGGCAATTCAACTTTACTTAACAATAGTAAGTGCTGTCACATTAAAAAACATCTCTATATTTTAGAAGATTGCTTGTGATGTATTTATTTTTTTAAGCAAACACACTTTATGCACATGCATACATCATTCCTCTATCTTGCTTGTTGAAATGTTTAAGAAATAGTTCACCTAAAAATGTAAATTTGCTACAAAATGCAAAAATGCATTTGTTTCTTCATCTAAACAAACTTTTAAAATTTAGCATTACATCACTTGGTTCACCAATGGATCCTCTGCAGTGAATGGGTGCCGTCATAATGAGAGTCCAAAGAGCTGATAAAAACATCACAATAATCTACAAGTACTTCACATAACTCCAGCCCATCAAGTAACATTTTGTAAAGTGAAAAGCATTTTTGTAACAAACAAATTTAAGATGTTTTTTACTTCAAACCGTTGCTTCCGGCTGAAATATTACTCCATAATCCTTAATATTGCTTTCTCCAGTGAAAAGTCGCCTCGTTGGAATCAGAAGATAAATATGCACAAATCAAGCACCATTTACTAGGAAAAAAATCAAATTCTAAACAAATATGGCAGCGGTAAATTTGCTACAAAATGCACAAATGCATTTGTTTCTTCATCTAAACAAACTTTTAAAATTTAGCATTACATCACTTGCTTCACCAATGGATCCTCTGCAGTGAATGGGTGCCGTCATAATGAGAGTCCAAAGAGCTGATAAAAACATCACAATAATCTACAAGTACTTCACATAACTCCAGCCCATCAAGTAACATTTTGTAAAGTGAAAAGCATTTTTGTAACAAACAAATTTAAGATGTTTTTTACTTCAAACCGTTGCTTCCGGCTGAAATATTACTCCATAATCCTTAATATTGCTTTCTCCAGTGAAAAGTCGCCTCGTTGGAATCAGAAGATAAATATGCACAAATCAAGCACCATTTACTAGGAAAAAAATCAAATTCTAAACAAATATGGCAGCGGATTGTGATGTGAGAGGACAAAAGGGGATTCACTGGAAGAAGCGTTCATTTCAGGGAGTAAATATTCAGCAAATTTTCATTTTTGGGTGAGCTATTCCTTACAAAGCTAGATGGGCTATTTTTGATGTATTTCGTTTGATGTATATATATATATGTGTAATTAATATTATGTATATATATTTTATCTTCCTCTAGCAAGGACTAGTCACATTCCAGTACCTTTAAACGCAGTGATTGGTAAGTTACTACCATTGTTTAATGCTAGTTATGTGGACAGCCCAAAAAAAAAAAGCTTTAAAAAAAATGTCTATATTGATTTGCACTCAGGAATCTCATCTTCTGTGCATTGTGTCTGTAATGGCAGGTGGTCCAGGTGTAGCAGCTTCTGTCCTTCTAGGACCTCTACTGATCAGCCTGAGTCTCATCCTCTCAGTTGCATCTTTCTTTTACCTTAAGCGCTCCAACCGCCTCCCTGGTGTCTTCTACAGGCGCAATAAGGGTAAAAAAAAAAGTCTTAAAATCCAGAAATATGTAAATCAGTTAAAGCTTTGGTTGACTTTGTTTACCCAACTGTGTTGGATATTTTATGTATGTATGTATGTATGTATTATTATTATTATTATTATTGGTAGTGTTTTGGAGTGTTTTTATTCAAGATGAATTATAGGAGGGTTGTAAAATTTTAATTTTATATTTCAGCTTTTATATTCCAACCAAGTGAGACAGTAAGACATCTATAATCAATTTGTTTTTTGTCTAAATATGTTTGATGTTATATAAACAAACACAACATTGTGTGGATACCAAAGTACTAACTTGTTCATTTTTCTAACAAGGCTGTCATGATTCCTGAAGCTACATCTTCAGGTAGGAGAAATTTTAACTACTGTATAATCTGTATTTTAAATTTAATCAAAGTTCCAAAGTGGTGCTGCATTCTAAGTCCAACTGTGCTAAATTCCAAAACATCTATTGGGAATATCTGATTATTAAAAACTTCTACTTGCTCTGTTTAATGTATACTGTAGGTTGAATGTGACCCTTATCTTTTAAATCATCTACAGTTCGCAAACCAAGATATGTCAGGAGGGAGAGGCCGTCAGCAACATCAGCATCCAGCAGTGCTACTGTGGCAACAGGGGCAGTAACCAAGGTATACAATGTGTGACCAGCCTCCAAGGGCCAGCTATGAGCCCCCAATAAAACATGAGCCTGTCCTATAGCACTGTTTTCTTATAGGATTTACTTTTTTGGTAAAAATTTTCCTTTGTAGGCAGCATGAAGAAGTGATATGTCTTGATGTAGGCTTTATCTTGGAAACCTTTTCTCTTCACTGAAGCCAGTTATTTATTTCTATTTATATATTTTTCACATAATACGTTGTTCCTTTTTTTAAGAGACCTGGTGTTGCACTACTAGAGTATTTTTGATTGTTAAGCTATAATTCAGTCTATTAAGTTGTTTTTTTTTTCAATGAATTTTGTAATGTTTATATTTATTACCAGTATTTTTGTGTAATATTGTACTTTTGAATCTTGTGACATTGAAACTAGGATCCAAAAAAAAAAGACTTCCGCAGTTAGTCATATTTGCACACAACCTACTCCTCAAACCTTATCAAAGTAAAAAAATTAAATAAATACATAAATAAATGGACATATTTACCATTGTTAAAATAATTGTTTTGTACCTGTATACACAAATAATATATTTTCTATTCATTCTGTACCGTTTCCACAAATTCCATTAGCACTTATTAATGCCATATACATATGCTGGAAAATACCCTGTATGAGCATTGAAAATACTCCTGGCTTAGGTTTCAATGTTAACAGCATATTCATGTTCTACTAACAAGTGTGCATGAAATATCCACCTGTTAACAATGCCACATTCCTCACTATATTCAACATAAAAGATTCTGGCTTGCACCAAAGGTTTTCCCAGGTAAATAATGATGAATTCAAATTTGCTAGGCCTTAAATTTGCAAACTTGCTGTTAATACACAGTATATAAGTAAAGTTGTGGAAAAACTGTTGCCAAACACAGTTACCTACTGTATTTATCCCATCTTTCCATTGTGTAAGACAAAGTGCCATTAAGTGAATGTGCTAATGAATGAAGACCTATAGTCACCATTTTTGATTTTGTACATTTTATACAAAATTGGAATGTAAAATTATGAAAGAATTTTAGTAATTTTATCTTGTTTCTTGGTTGGAAAAACAAACAAACAGCTTGATATCATTGTAGTGTTATAAAGAGAGTGATACACTGGTATTTCTATAAAAGGAGTCAAAGTCAGTTACATTTTTTAACTTTATTTTGTAGTTTATTGCAAATAGTGGCCTTTAAAATGCCATATCATCCCCATGCCTATATGTTTATGATTTTCTGTGTAATTTTTAGGTTTTCTCATTTGTAATAATGGTTCTGTTTATTTAAAGGATTATTATGATTTTTCTACACATTTTCTACTTCATTTTAGGAAGGGTATTTGAACATTGTTTTGTGAAGTTTCAAATCCTTGGTATGCTGGATTAAGCAAAAGCTAGGAATGTTTACTTAAGGTGAAGGTAAATGATGTGGTTTCATGGGGATACGTCAGTGATACTGATTCTAGAATATAACCACTTAAATTCAACCTATTTCTCGTGTCATTTTATTGGCTGTTGTGCAGCAACTGGAAAGCATGTCAGTACATTTTGTATATGAATTATGTTTAGATGGATGTTGAGGATGATGAACTTTTTTTGTATGTTGATGTCCTAACAGAGTGAGTATTGATCACATATTGAGTCATATTTGATGAAGATTTCAGTGTTTACAGAAATAAAAGATATTTTGATTTATGAGAAACCGTTTACTTGTATTTACTTAATATCATATCCTTGCAAAATGTGATTTAAAAGGTGATGCAAAGAGCCACAGTGCACAAAATAAACAGTCCAGGTGGTGGCTGGTGTTGATCATTAAAGACTCATTTGCCATATAGAGGTTCTGGGAAGTGGTAGAGTAAGGGCATGGTAGTTATACAACTCTATATAGCATTTTAATTGCTGACGAGTATTTTCATTGTGTTATCATCTTTAGAATAATTATTAAAATGGTAAAATATTAGGTTGAACTTGTGTCAAAAACAGTATCAGGAAAGCGCTCCTGTGAATGTGACCAATCACCAGTTTACAGCTGTCTGTGGTAAACAGATGGAGGGACTTTGATCCCATTTACCTATAATATTATAAGCACTTCCTTATAAGACACAATAGTATCAGAATAGAGCAAGTACCATGTGACTGTCTTTCCATTAGCTCAGTCCTCTGTGATGTTTGTCATGTCTCACTATTTAACACAAGTGCAAATATACGCATTTCTAAGGGATTATTTAAAGCATTCAGCACAAGTGAAGTCACAACAACGATTTGGCACACTATAAAGTAAAAACGTACTCTGTTACTAACGTAACCTCGGTTCCCTGAGATAGGGGAACGAGTACTGCGTCTGCTAGACGCATATGGGAAAAAGCCTTTTTCTCCTGAACTGAAGCCTTTTCATTCACGCAGTGAAACTGCACGGCCATTGGTTCGTGCAGTGTATTAAAAACGAACCAATGGCTAGGCAGCGGAGCTGCACGAGCCTATGGCGACGAAGCCCGCCAAAGCCTGCCAGAATGGCTATATCTGGCTATATAAGCGGGCGTTCGCCACAGGATTCTCAGGTTACTTCGACTGAAGCGACGACTGAGTCGTGCAGCTACATAGCACGGCTAGCAACGCAGTACTCGTTCCCGTATTTCAGGGAACCGAGGTTACGTTAGTAACCGAGTAAGTTCCCTTTTGATACTACACTCGTACTGCGTCTGCTAGATGCATATGGGAACACAGTACAATCACGCCGTGCTAATGTAGTGGAACGACTAAGGGTATAAAACTTCCATAAGCAACCAATGCTCATAGAGAAGTTAACAACAACCCAAGGCTAAGACGGGCTGGTTAATCGTTCCAGAGTACTCCTGTAACTTAGACACCCAGGGGTCAAGAGCTAACAGGTGAAACAATGCCAGAAAACTTGAGCGTGATACGGCCAAGGGCTCTCTGCCAGATCTGTTTACGCAGAGCATGTCACTTCAAGCGGAAAGGACCCTGGCCTGCAAGGCCAACCTTGCGAATGTGGACGGTGAGGCCCAGCCGGCTGCCTCACAAATATCCGCAATGGACACACCACTGGACCATGCCCAAGACGAGGCGATGCCTCTAGTCGAGTGGGCCCGTACTCCAATGGGGCATTGGAGGCCCAAAGAAGAGTACGCTAGCGAGGTGGAGTCTACTATCCATCTAGAGAGTCTTTGCTTCTTAGCCAGAAGCCCTTTGGTGCGGGGTGCGGTTATGACAAAGAGTTGTTCCGACCGCCTATAAGGGGCGGAACGTTCAATATAGATTCTCAGAGCTCTGACAACACCTCTGTCAAATCGGAAGTATGAGGGTGTCGATTCCAGCTGCGAAGGCGTGTCAACGGCAAGCGGCTTCGGATCAGCTAGAGTCGTCGCTGAAGGAGAAGAAATCTGAGAATCCTGTGGCGAAAGCCCGCTTATATAGCCAGATGCTATATAACTATATTACGGCTTCGTCGCCATAAGCTCATGCAGCTCCGCTGCCTAGCCATTGGTTCGTTTTTAATACACTGCACGAACCAATGGCCGTGCAGTTTCACTGCGTGAATTAAAAGGCTTCAGTTCAGGAGAAAAAGGCTTTTTTCCCATATGTGTCTAGCAGACGCAGTACGAGTGTAGTATCGAAAGGGAACACAAGTTACTGCACACACCCTCAGTGAAAAAAACAAAAAACAAAACGTGACTGTTGTTGCACATGTAAACATATCCCAACCATTTTCCTTATACCTGGCTGCTTATCACCAATATATTCAATCAACAGTCATGTGACTTATTGTTGATTTGTGGCCGATTTCTTTAGCATTATGGTTTTTTATGCACATGCAATGTCTTATCAGTTCCCATAAGCATTGTTTTTGTGGAACCAGATGAATAACAATTACCATGCAGACTGTTGTAGTTTGTCAACAACATTTTTTTAGAAGATCCCCTTTCGTTAAAGGGACAGTTCACCAAAAATGAAACTAGTGTCATCATTTACTCACACAAACCTGCATGAGTTTCTTAGTGTTATAGAACACAAAAGAAGACATTTTAAAATTAGTTAATACTAATATTAACTATATGGCTCCGCGTTATCGTCTGGGCAGAATTTTGAAGAATATTGATAACCAAACCGAATTTTTTCCACAATGTGGAAGTCAACCCTAGTGAAAAATAAATATACTAAAATGTATTTGAAATACGTCTATTTCACGCTATGTATACTATAAATACATTTACATATTTATGTGCTTAATAAAAAATACCCTGCACTTGTACTTTTAGTATACTTAAAGTCTGCTAAATTGGAACATCTAATTTTGTACTTTATGAATTTTAATTGTGCAGAAGTAAAGCTGAAGTCCAGCTAAAGATTTACTTAAGTATATTTGACTGTGCTAAAGAGGAACTATTGCAAGTATACTTCAGGTACACTTCAAATATCTTGCATAATAAAGATATTATTTAAAGATCATACAATCCTCATCAATAGTGACATTAAAATTGTAGGTTTAATATTAAGAAATGTGCGTTGAGCACAATTAGTACTCCAAATAAAATTTAATTGTAATTTTCATATCAGTAAGTCTTGAGCGATATGTCTGTAAAAAAATAGATTTTAACTATACTTAGTATGAAATAAATGTATTTTAAATATATTACTTTTTTAGGGAATGGCTACCGTCAACTGTTTGGTTACCATCATTCTTCAAAATATATTGCTCAACAGAAGAAAGAAACTCATACCAGTTTGGAACTTGAGGATCTGCAAACAATGATTTTCATTTTTGGGTGAACTATTACTTTAAAAAATACATGCATTTTTATGTGTGAAAAAATATTCAGTTGCAGCGCCTGCCTTCTGTAACTTGATTAAACTATTAAAATCTGAATAATTCACAATGCTGTGAATGAATGTGCTTTAAAAGTTGTGTAAAACATTATTTGCTATGCTTTGTCATTCTTACGTTAACTAGGGTATACAATGACAAAGCGTAACCTAATCTTGTCGGAAAACCAGTTCCTTCTTCCCTCTCTTTGTCATCCCTCCTGCTTTTCCATAATTTGCACAGGTACGTGTGTCAGACGGTGTATGTGTGAAGGAGGGGTTGAGGATCTGAGAGAGAGAGGGAGAACAAGGTAATGATTTATAGTTTAACTCATTTGAGTCACAGCTCAGAAGTATAATTCAAACTTGTAAAGAGTAGGTGAACGCAGTTACACTTTACCGGAAGACCAAGACAGACAGGTCTGGAGAAAGACCTTCAAATTTTTGAAGACCTTTTCAAATTTTTCAGCCTTTATTTTGAACCCATCTACGCGAAGAAGAAGAAATCATCAACAAGATAAAAAGAATACTGTATTCCTCTTTTAAGGTAATACTTTTTTCTCTTTTTTTTCCGGTTCACACTGCCCCAACAAACAAATAAAAAAACATTTGTCTGTTGAAGTTTGTTGGATCAGCAGTTTAACCATGTGTTTGTTGAGCTAATGTGAATCAACTGCAAATTTAGCAACTGTTAATATTAGCATTTGTTGGGGCAATTCCTTTGATCCAAATTGGAGATGTGTATAGGCTACTTGTCTAGTCACAGTACAAAAAATGTAAAAACAAGTAAGTGTTTTACATTTTAATCAGCATCACATATACCTGTTCATCAGTCCTTGTCTGAAACAGTATTAAAAAATATTCCTTTCATGATTTTTTTAGATATTTGCATATGTTCTGTCTCAGCATCACCTTCATATATATATATATATCATATGCATGGCATTAATGATGCCCATAGCAACCACACTTTCATGTGGTTGTTATTTGCTATGTCAGATACTGCTAGCTGTCCATGTGACCATTTGGGATTATAAAATTCAAAAAGGATTTTGCTCTTTTCTCATTCATTCAGTTACAATTCATTTTGTATTTCAGATTTTCTTCTGACCACACAACAGGATGGAGGAACCGGAAGTATCTACAGCATCATGTACCAATTCAATACGGCACCAACATAAGACACTGGTCTCCGGTGATGACCAGGACAATGCCTGGGATGCCGGTCCGGAGTGTTCAATCTGCTTTTGCACATACGACAACACATTCAAGACACCGAAGCTTCTCGAATGTACCCATACCTTCTGTCTGGAATGTCTGTCTCGCTTTGTGACTATTTCACCAGAGCAGGAGGGTACCCAGATCACCTGCCCTCTTTGTCGGCAGCCAACATCCGTGCCTGAGCACGGTCCTCCAGATCTGGCCACCAGCCAGGAAGTTTTGGGCCAACTTCCAAGCGACCAGCAACAAGTGGAGAATGTTTTTCTAGATGGAAAGAGGCTGTGCTACTCAAACCCTATGATACCCAACTGTGTCTGCATTGACATCGGGGAGCATAAACCAGAGGAGACGCCAAGAATAGAGGAGAGAAGAGAGGGCAGTGGACACAGGCTGCTGCGATTCTTGGGTTTTTATGGAAACTGGAAGAGGCTTGTGGTCTTCATCATAGTGCTTCTTGTGGTCTTATTCGTTATATTGTGGCCCCTCCAGTGCTTTATCATCTCAAGCTCCATGTCACAATGCTTCGGACGATCACCAGCTATACTCAATTCTCCCAGACCTACAGTCGGTACCTAAGACACACAGGTGGACACAAGAAGTTTTTATTCAAACCTGGAAACAGTTTAAATTTCATGAATTGCAAATGACATTCAGGTTGTATGGGCTACAGTCTAAAAGCATGACTGATAAGCTGAAACCGCAGCCACAACCTTTACAGCTTCATACGACAGGAAACCTGTTTTGGTTAAAGTTCTACTTTCTCATTTAAACTTTTACAATTTTTTGCACGAAATTTCATTGTCATATCACATACTTCCTAAATGCCACTGTAAATATTTAAAATTATTTTCTGTGTTTAAAACAGATGAACAAAATAAACACCAGGGTAAAAGTTTTTATAATTGACACTTTTTAATAGGATCCTGCTTGCAGGTTTGATTGCTTTGGCTGGAACCAAAATAATAAGCCTACAATTTATTGTGTTTATTTGCAAAATATATTTTTTAATTAATTAAGCATGTATATTGACTAATGAGTTTTTAAAATGGTTGTATTAACAGGAAAATTTATTTTGTAAAATATAAAAAATATTTTAATCAAATGTATCAAATTTCTCACTATATCTGTTTATGTATATTTTCACTAAATGAACATATTTTTATTGCTAAATAATTATTTCCTAAAACTATTCCATTATTTATTTAAAATATATATCAAATAGTATACTTCAAATCCATTAACATTTATTGTCATATCACTTAAGATTTACTATTATAAAATTATAATTAAACTTTATTTTGAGTATTTCTTTATTGCACAATGCCTAAATGAACATATTTTTATTGCAAAATAATTATTTCCTAAAACTATTCCATTATTTATTTAAAATATATATGAAATAGTATACTTCAAATCCATTAACATTTATTGTCATATCACTTAAGATTTACTATTATAAAATTATAATTAAACTTTATTTTGAGTATTTCTTTATTGCACAATGCACATTTATTAATATTATGCCTAAAATGGGTTTTAATATCACTATTAATAAGGATTGTATGATTTCTGTATAATATCAGTCTTTAAATGCAAGATATTTAAAAGTGTACCTGAAGTATACAGTACTTGCAATAGTTCTACTTTAGCACAATCACATAGTATATCTTTAGTTGGACCTCAGCACTACTTCTGCACAATTTAAGTGCATTAAGCATGAAATTAGTTTATTTAGCACACTTGAAGTAGACCAGTTTAGTATACCAAAAATACAATTGTACTGTATTTTTATTAAGCACATAAAAAAAATATGAGATTCATCCTTGTTGAGTCAAGTTTTTATGCGTGTTAATAAAACTGCCACACAATCAATTTGTAAACATATTTCCAGTATTTTGTAACATTCTGCTATTCGACTAATTTTCTTTTCACCTTATTTCACCTTATTCATCAAAACCACTGTTCACTCCAAATGTTTTATACTAGCTAACTCATTGGTTACAAATCGTCCATTGTTCAGTCCGACTCATCAACGGATCGTTCTGGGCTGCGTTTCCTAAAGCATTGGGAACCTCCGTGAAGTTGGCACCCCATAAAAAGAAATAATCTCTACAAAAAATAAATATTTAAATGTATTTGTAGTATACTTAGCAAATGCATTTTAGTATTTTTTTTCCACTAAGATATTTTTGCTGTTTTTTTTGTAAATTTCTCTTTTTTTTTTTAACTAAATAATATACTAGAAATATTCTTCTAATATATTTACAGTAATATTTAATGACACTATATAACACTGTCAGACTTTTATTACCATAGATAAGTGGTGATTGATCCTAACTTGTTTTCACAGTGTTACTTCCTGAAAACCATAAAAGCTAAGGATTTTCCGTCCAGCATGTTGTTCAAGGATTTAACCCTTTTTTGAATAGCAGCCTAGCTAATCATTGACAGATTCGTACCATCTCCCCAGAGAAACCCTATTTATAAATGTGAAATGGAGTGCCCCTCTGAGAATGCAAGACACATGCACACTTCCATGTGATCAGACACATAGCTCTATTTATAACAGACCTGGATGTAGGGCCCCTCTCTCCCACACGCAAGGGCAGTGGGTTTTTTGTAGGTGTACCATGCCAGTGTCGGATCAACATTGAAGTGTTTCGAAAGCATAACTAACGACTAAAGGTAGGAAAAACATAAAAGAAATGAGATGTTGAAAAGATTTTTAATGGAAGCTGACTAGATGCAGAGTTTGCGGAGCTAGAACTTTGTGGAAATATTTTCCATTGGCCTGTGCTGTGTGTGTGTACTAGTGCTACTATACCAAATGAACTTAACCATGTAAGCAATGAAAAAGGACATCATGCACAGGGTATCATTAATATTCATAAGCTAATAAAGAACTAAAGACTCAGTTTGTGTTTTAAGATGGCTGAACTGAATAATAATTGCAAAACAGTTATGATGTTCCTGGGAAAGAAAAAATTAAAATGAGCCTATAACTGAATGCATTATCCTAATACTATATGAATCTCCACGTGTGTTTGCAAGAAAACGCCCCACAAACTAGATAAGATAACACTGTTTACCACTAAAAAGTTGTAAATCATGATTGTCATTCTTGGCATCAAGAGACACATCTATGTCATGTCTAAGCAATTGGACCATGCAAAATATTTGCAAAAGGCAAATCACCCAAACAGCACATCATGCTGCTGTGTTTTATGTGGGGCTATTTCCTCTCACTGACATCTTTCAATACACAAATCACCTTGCAGTGAGTTGGGGCCGGTGTTGTGCCGAATTCTGCACCCCTACCAGATTATGCACACCCTCGTTGAAGCTGGCAGGGTGCAAATTTCGGCACTACACTGAGCCCACCCATATAGACCTATGGGTAAAGATTGCGTTAAACTTTTTATGCAGTAATTAAAAGCAATCTGAAGCGGACTGTATTTTGAGATGCTTAAGAGCTGAAGACTGCCCAACAATCATAAAACACCAGAAAATGCATCATTTTTCTTTTAGCTGAAAGCAAAGGCGCGCTACATTCACGCGGAGGCTTCAGTCTGTTGTGGAATAGCAGAAGCTTTCAACGAGTGAAAACGGGCAGAAATATTTGCGCGCTGTCAGTGTGCGAATTACGGGAGTTTAAAGGGGTCATATGATGCTATTTTAAAGATCATTATTTTGTGTATTTGGTGTAACAGAATATGTTGACATGATTTAATGTTCAAAAAACACATTATTTTTCAAATACTGTACATTATTGTAGGTCCTCTATGCCCCGCCTCTCTCAAACGCGTCGTTTTCAACAAACCACTGAAATTACCTGAGCAGTTGAATTATGTTTCTAAAAAACCTCGTTTATGGACGGGGCAAGAACAAAGTAAGCGTTTAAAATGCATGTATACAGTTCAGTTGAAAACTTACCCATTTTGACTTGCTGTTAATGCTGTTAAATTGAATGTAAGAAACAAACTGCCTGTTTAAGACCACAATGTTAGAAACAACGACACTGAAATAAGAGCTTGTGCGATGAAAGTTGCGTTCGTTACTATAAAGCAACAGTCAGCTCACAAAGCGTTTTCTTTCAGAATTTTCATAGGATAAAAGTAAAAACTGTTACATTTTAAGACGTTTTAAAATCTACATTTTCTGGTCTGCCTCAGCTCCAGCCGTCTAACAGCGCTCATCGATGGCAAGATGATCGAGATGACCAATCAAATCAAAGAAGGCGGGCCTTACTGTTCACAGAAATCGATCGCGCATTTCACCGCGGCGCTTCGGTGAAGGAAGAAGTAGATAAACGTGTATGATTTTTACAGTCTATGGTATTTTACAATTGTTTAACAATGACATAAACGACCAACAATATCCAGTGAATTGCATTGAATGTAGGCCTGTCATTTGTGATTCATGTAATTCATAGCCATGGTCTAAGTTAATTGAATGTGACGACAATAGCGTTTTTCTGTTTTGCGTTTTCAAAATATTAGGAATACAAATAAAATTGAATGGTGCATATTTTAAAATAAATATATTATTTGCAGTTGAGATTGATTACTTTGCAAAAAATCTTATTCTTGTTCTTTTACTGTTCTTTTTTCTTCTTTTAATTGATTCCCCTAAATCAGTTGAAATCCTATATTTATTTAGTTCCTTTAAATAAATACCAGTACCATAGAGGTCTGGTCTTTATTTTCCTCAAAACAATTGGTCCCCCCAATGTTCTAGAGTAGACATTATTATGGCCTTGTTTGGTATATATATATAAAAAAAACTTGGTTAAAAGAATCACCAGTGTAGAAACAATGATCCAGAGAAAGAGAAAAAAGGGCCGTTTTTTACTATTCAGTAAATAAAAAAAAAGTTTATTTTGTTGCGAAAGTTAATGATATTCTATGGTTCGCTATAGGCTGCCCACGAAAGCAGGATATTGCACTTTTTTCAGTGTACATATATCAACAACACTGCAATAAGTTGCATAGTTAAAGAGCAATATCTACAGTCTAAATTTCTAGACTGTATCCCACCCCCTCCCCACCCTCCAAATTGCCCACCCTTCTATAGCGCTTAAGAACCGGGCCTGAGTCAGACCAAGATCATCCTCACAGGGGCTTTGGAGACAGTTTGAGCAGTGTTTTGTTTGAAATATTTCGGAATTTGAGTTACTTTGGAACAAAAGTATATTTCTCATTTAATTTGTTGAAAAGGAGTTTGGGCTCTCGCCTGCTGCGTTAGAATGGCCTACTGAAAAATATATTGGGAAATTTTGTCTTTTGAACAACTGAAACTTGTTTTCTGTACAATGTTGCTTTACAATATTGATTTTTCAATTGAGTCTTACAATTTTATTTTGTAACTTTTGTAAAAAAACAAAAAAAAATCCTCACAACCATAATAAAATCTTGTATGGTTGCTATTAGTGATAATGTTAGCATCTGTCATTCATGTTAACTTTTAACCAAAAGCCTACAGTAGATATTAAATTACGTTTACACGCAAATGCATGAAAAAATGTATACCACATTTTAAATATAGTCTGACTGAAATTAAACTGTTTTTCTTGTTTTGGGAAAGTTTCATGCAATAATTTATGATTCTTAAATTATTTTTAGATGTCCAATGTTTTTTTTTTTTTGTTTTTTTTTGATGCCTTTGAGATCAACTGTAGCAATTTCATCGCTTGTTGGTCAAATTTTTGCATGAATGATGGTTTTTATATTAAAATAAACATGAAAATTGTACAACTGAATTGAAAGATGCATACTGATCAGCTGAATAAAATACATTACTGTTCAAGGTTTTTTTGCTGAAATTAATACTTTAATTCAGCAATGATGCATTAAATTGAATTTTTACCACCAAACTTTTGTATGGTAGTGTATATATTTTGGTAAAAATTATTATTATTATTATATAATTGTCTGTTTCTTTCTTTTTTTCAGATGTCATACCAAACCTTTTGAGCTCAACTGCAATGGATGACTTAGACCACAGTGTGCTGATAGCAGAGCAGGACTGGGACTGTTTCTGTACAGAGAGTGAGGAATGTTCTGTTCAGCAGGCTAAGCTTGCAGCCTTAGATGAGTCTGGCTTCAGTGACACTGACGATGACAAAACCTTTGTCCACGTGTCATCTGTTCCCACCCTGACCAGCCCTGACCAACCCTGTAAAGAAGACAGCATAGAAGGACAAAAGCAGCATCAAATAGGAGAGAATTCAGAGTTTACTGAATATCCTAGTCCTAATTCAGAGCCACAGAATACCAGGTTTGCTGAGCAGATGTCCGATGCTGCAGCAAATGAACCGGGGGCTACATATGAAGACAGCAACCTGACTGAGAAGTTAAACTTAGAGAAATTAAGAGGATATTGTGAGAATAAGGACAATGGTGAGAATAAATTAAGCCAAGCCACAAACACGCCAGTCTCTGAAATGTCTATAGAAGAAATAAAGCATGAAAAGAGTATAGATGGTATAGAAATGTTAACTGAAATGACAGGCAGTTCAACAGTGGCCAAAAAAGAGAAGGAACGTTGGTTTGTGACTGTAAATGACAGCCCAGTCCATCTGAGAGTAAAGGATCCCACCTCAGTCCAAAAAAAAAGAAGAAAAAAAAAACCTAAAAACTTCAGACAGAATACCGGAGTGATGGAGAAGTGCTCTTCCTTAAATAACAATACAGAACCAGATAAAGAAACTACCGAGAGACAAATAACGCAGGAGAAATTTGAACAAGAAAATATTTCTTTTTACTCACCCAATATTCAAAATGTGCTTGATACCCAAGATATTAAATGTATTTAGCACACTGGATCATCTGAGGGTGAAGAGGAAAAAACGTTGTCCTATTAGTCTAAAAAAGGAAAGCATGACAGAAATGCCAGAAGCAAAATTAGAAAAAAATCCCGCCGACTCTCTAAATTCACTTTTAACCCCCAAACAGATGCCACAGACCATATTTAAAGATCTCACTGGCTCTTTGCCACAGTACTGTGATCATGAAAGCGCAGTGTGTGATAAATATGACAAATCCGTAGTAGAAATGAACTGTGAATGTCAACATACAACTGATCATTTAAGCCACCTTAATAATGACACAGAGGTGGAAAGTCCCAGATGTATTCTGGGTGCCTCTAAACCCACTGCTCCTTTAGATACTAAAGAAGAAAAAACAGAACAGCAAGAGCCCTTGGGAAAGTCTTATAATAGAGAAGAATCCCAAGAGACACAATCCTCTAGTAACAGTGCCAAGACTTCAGGTCCATCTCCACCCATATTTGCCATTTCCTCCTTTTGGGATGAAATGGAAAAACTGACAATAAATGATTTTTTGCAACTTAGAACAGCCAATAACAAAACAGAAAGCATCATTCCAGAAGAAAGCAGCCCTGTGGTCACTGTCAACGCTCATCTTCTAGATAGGGGTGAGATGGAATCTAAAGATGATAGTTTAGAAGATGGCCTGGTAGATAACGCAGCAGATTCAGACTATTTCACACATTTGGATGACTAAACCAGACCGATCAAGCTGTGAATTCTCAACTTACTCTGATTTCGATGAAGAGTTTCTACAGCTTCTTCGTGCAAGTGCAAACCCTAGCCCTGAACCCCTTGAAGGCAAAGAGCAAACCCAAAGGTTTCTTGAGTCTGGCATGGATTCAGAGAGTGAATCAAATGAGATGGTGAAGCTGTGTCCTGAGAGTGATCCCTCACTATATTTGTATTCAGAGACAGAAGCAGAGATGCAGGACATACTGTATTTCTAATAGCTAAAGAGGACAAGAACATGAATGCCTTTCTACTGGACCATTGTAGTAGCACAAGGAGATCAACGCCTTCACCAGTTTTATCGATTTCTGATATTCTAGACAATCAGTGTCTGCAGACTCTCTTCGAAATCTTGAGAAGTGACACCGAAGCAGAACAACACCAGAGTTGGATCCCAGATAGAAGCACTTCGCTTTGTTTTTCACAGAACTTATCTGTGGCTGAGACTTATGATGACTTCTTCTCAGACTTTGAAGTTGGGAATTTTCTCTTTCCTTCAATTCAAGTTTCAACAAAGAATGAGAAAACATTGGTTCCTATCTATTCCTCTTCTCATTCGGTGGTGAAAGACCTAGAATATCCAGAGGTAGAAGAGGTGATACCGTTGGATTGTGAAGACGAGAGCGCCCCAATCCGAGGTATGAGGTGTGCAAAGCCCTCTGAAACATCAAACATTTGCTTTATCACTAGTACCTGGAGAAACCTTTCTTTGAGACGCACCAAACTTTTAATGGGAAGGACCTGGTGTAGGATGGCCACCTCTTGGGGTTTTCCCAGGACAGCTGACACAGTCTACGGTTATAGAACGAGAACTACAAGTTCTTCTATAGCTCAGCCAAAGCTTCAAGAGCTTTTTCTAGAGAACCAGGCCCTTGGACAAGTGACAGAACATCAGATACGTGTTGGGGCAACGGTCGCAGACGCAGGTACATTCTTAGAGCATTTATTTTTTATTTTTTAGATTAAATAGATATGAAAATGTCAAGTCTAACATTGCAAACTTCTGCTTACAGATAGAGATCGTGCTCTTTTTTTATTAAAGCAAACAGACATGTGCCTTGTTTGCATTGCTTTTGCATCTTGGGTACTAAAGTCAAGCAACCCACAATCTACAGACATGTGGAAAGCAGGTAAAACCAGCATGAGGATGAGGCACTTGTGCAATGAGACAATGATCAGGCTGTTACATATTAAATTAGGCAATTTATTCAGATAATATGAGCACACAAAATTAACATGATCCTTTTTCCCTCTATTATTTCTCAGCTATTCTGGCAAACGTGAGCGCGATATCTGCCATCCAGTACTTGCGGCGATACGTAAAAGAAGGATGAACCATAAAAATCTAGTATTAGCGCTTAAGGGGCCAGTGTACAGGAAAGCGTTAATTTTGCACAAATTCACAACAAACACTTTAGTAAATACACATATTAGATTGTATTCCATATTTACTAACAGTCTAATATTTTCATGTTTAATATATTCATGTTACAAAATAGGTGTTCAATCAATAAATAACTTATCAAAGGACAATTCTGTTAAAGAAAAGCATACAAAGCAAAAGGAGGAAACATTAGTTTTTTTCCCGTACAAACACTTGTTCAGTTAGAAGACATATATTGCTTTAGATATTATGTTGATATGGACCAGAAATGACAACTGGTAAGTTTTGCGTCAGTTATATTCAGGACTCAAGCTGTTCTATACATATTTATGTAATTCACAAGTAAACTATTTTGCAGTGTACATATAAAAAACATTTTCAATGATGATCACTCTAGATGTATCTATTAAATGAGAAAAAAATAATGCGGCCAAAGCTTAAAAAAAAGTTAATAGAGTTTTTCAGTGAAGAAACCGATTTGAGCACATTTCATGAAGAATATAAATTTGCACATAAAATATAGTTGGAAGTTAAGGAGGTATCAGAAAGTGCCAGAAAAATATGACTGCTGCTGAATGTCAAATATTTTTATCACACATAAGCAAAGACTGATGTCAGTGTGATAAATGTATATAAAACAGCCTCAAAAATTATGCTTACAAAAAACTAATTAATATATTACTAAAAGAAAATGTACTGATGAAAAAAATGAAAAGATCCGAGTTCGTGTTAATGGATGAGTAAAAATGATTCAAGCCATTTGTAATAAGCATGCATTTATCATTGAAATGAAAGTTTTGAAAAAAATTCCAACTGTAAGGTAATTGCAACCAGACAATACTGTGCATGTGAAGACAAGTATGCATAAAGACATGGATACTAAAATGAGAAATTATATCCAAATATGAGAAAAATATCCATATACTTTGTAAAATGCTACTACAAATGTTTAGCGTTAACTCGAACAAAATAATGACTTTTTGGCAGTTTTGGAAAAAAGTGACGCATCAAAGTTCCACAATAACATCATTAACAGATAACACTCTTTAACTGTCTGCTTCAACACATACAAAACAATGGCACTCCATTTCATGTTTTCTATTGTTGTTTTAACAATTAATAGTAGTGCACAACAATACACCTGTATTGCATTAAAGCGTCACAAAATTACTCTTTCTCTCTCTATTGACTTTATAATGAATTTCATCTTATTGTGAGAATGCTGTGCTCTTTCCCAACCAGCATGACTATAAAAAATGTAACTTACTCAGCAGTAGCCCAGTTGTTTAATTGGCCAAGTGCACATGCTAGGATTGAAGCTGGTAGTGAAGATACCATCAGATATGCCATGAGCATTTTATTGCTAAGTGCAGGTACCTCTTTATAAATGAACTTCCTAAACTTCTATGCCAAGTAGGGTTGACCCAGGAACTGACCTGCTCTATCAAATTGTGTCCTTAAGCATGGCAGTAAACACTGCAAGCAGGTGACTGTCGGCCTGATCAGTCTTCCACAGCATCGTATGACCAAGGCAGTGAAGCAACTGTTCTGCAGAGCTAGACAACACTACAGTCATCATACTAATACCCAGCCTGCATTTGGTCTACATTATTAAATTAAAAAAGCTAAACTGCTGAAAGAATAAGGTATTGTGGAGTTTACATGTGGGTTTTACTGTATATTGATGAGCACTCTGAGGTAAAGATGAAGAGGCTGTCAGAGAAAGGGAAGGACAGAGTATGTAAAGCATGCACTTCTTGCACACAAGTCATATGAAGTTTTTGTATCCAAATCTATCATTGCAACTTTTAAATTTCAAGTTAATATATTATTTTAAACATATATTTACAATCTTAAAACGAGTGTTTCAATAAACTTTGAAACTAAATTGTGATAAACTCTGGATATTGGACAGCACTTTTCAAATACTTAGTAAATCTACAATATTGTGCTTTTAGCACAATAATGACATTACATGGGAATTTAATTTCTTACAGAAACTTCTAAATTACAGAAATTTCTAAATAGTGTTCATGCAAGGAAAGAAAATTCAGTGTGCTCCAAAAGGCTAGTTATTTCATACAGCACAAAGGAGTCGGTCAAACGTTTATAAAACAGGGATAAACCCACGCTGGGTTTTCTGAAATATAAGGTCTGATACCCTGAACACAGAATCACTCTGTAATCCACAGTGGAGGATTTGTTCATTTCAGGACTGCTTGTCTCCCTCTTTCTTCAGACGGCTGTCAAAGGGTAAACAACTTTTTTTACTTTATGTTCCCAGTCTTATTGTAAATAATTTGTTTTTATTTGTTCTGTACATGCTACTTTAAAGAACAAATATTTTTGCAATCTTTCATCAAAACATCTTGCTAAGTGCTTATTTACAAATGCACTCTTGAACAGAACGTTAAGGTCTCTGTGGTTCACCTGTAGTAGTCTTCTTGGCTTGGGAGAGGAGCACTATGTAAGTGTGCATGTCCATGTAGCCACTGCTGCTCCAGTGCCAGCCTCTGCAGTTCTGCTGACTGTGCCTGCATCGCCTGCAACTGATGCGCAGCCGACATAGGAGCCAGGGGTCCTGGTAACTCTCTGGGGAATGGTGCTCCTATTAAAGAAAGAGAGAATATCTTACTTCAGTTACTCTTCCCTCAAATTGCTGAGAGCTATTTCCTACCGTGGGACTGTAATGTGTATGTAGGTGCTGGATGGTCTTGTGAGACAACAATAGAGTAACAACGGGTTGACAAACATTACTGCATTACATTAAGGATGTACATTTCAGCCATTTTGGCTATTTGAGTAATGAAAGTCACAATGATTATTATCATCAGCAAAAGACAGGCCAGACAGAATCTATAGACACTTTTGAACTGATTTGGAGGGAGGGACATTCAATGTTTGTATTAATATTAAATTATAGACAGTATAGTATACATTTAAAAAATGTTTGGGTTAGTATGTGTTTTTTTTTTTATAATTTATTACTTTTATTAAGCAAGGACGCATTAAGTTGATTAAAAGTGACAGTAAAACATTTAATGTTACAAAAGATTTAAATTTCAAATAATTGCTTTTCTTTTAATTTTCAATTCATCAAAGAATTCTGGAAAAATATATCAGTTTCCTCAAAAAATATTAAGATGCAATGTTTTCAACATTGATAATGATAAGAAATATTTCTTGAGCACCAAATGAGCATATTAGAATGATTTCTGAAGGATCATGTGACACTAAAGACTGGAGTAATGGCTGCTGAAAATTCAGCTTTGCCATCACAGGAATAAATTACATTTTAAAATATATTAGAATTAAAAACAGTTATTTTAAAACAAATAAACCTTTGATCGAATAAATGTAGCCTTGATCTTAAGACACTACTTTAAAAAAAAATCTCACAGACTAAAATATAAATAATATTAAATCTTAATCTTAAATATTAATTCCACAGAACTGATTTAAACATTGTTAAATGTGTTAAAAGGAGCTGAAAGTACTACATTCTTATTGGCTGCTGAAAGAGTAACATTTTATTTTACTTTAAGAAAGTGACTTCATGCAAGTGATGGGATATGGCTAATCAAAGGGCAGGATGTTTCACTGCTCAGCAGTGGACATCGTTTAGGCCTGGCTATACGGGTTGGAAATGTAAATTATTCAGAATTAACTTTAAACTTTCTTTAATACTACATGTGAAACAGGGAGTCTATTTGGTGACTCACCAAACAGAGGGTGGCGGAGCATTTCATGCTCATGGGGTAACTCACTGAGTAGGGGGTTGGAGATGGCACCAGGTGGGTAGGGGAATCGTGCCAGAGGGGGGCCAGCAGCCAATGGGTCCACCAGAGGATGAGGCCCTTGGCCTGAAAGACCAAAACATTGACATTTCCATTTACTTTCTTCAATTTTTTTTATCTAAATAACTGTTAACCTATATCTCTGAAGTTCTGACCTTGATTGAGAGGGTCCTGTTGGTGCAGATGAAGATGGGAGTGTATATGTGAGTGTTGGTGGTGGTGTGGTGTAACATTGAGCATCTGTAGCCGTGCAACAGGGTCACCAGCAGCAACAGAGGCCATCCTTTCAGCATGGAGTCGTTCAGCTGTCAAACGCTCAGCGTAGCTGATTTCCGGCCGAGGGGGTGCCACTATGCTGCGCTCCATGGCTGGGTGAAACTGGGCGTAGGGGTGAGGCCCAGCCACATGAGGCAGAGCCAGGGCTCCATGGCGGGCGAAATGCTCCATGGGATTTGCCGATGGATGAAGTAGGTTCTCCAACTCCGGTGGTTTCACCTCAAATCCAGGCTTCATTCTTTCTCGGATCTCTCTCTCTCGAAGTTCACGAAGCTCTCGCTCTCGAAGGGCTGGGTCTGCTGCGTACAGCCCTGGCATGTGATAAGCTAGCAGGTGCTCACCCGGCCCAATTGGCATGAAGAAAGGATGGTTGCGGTTGGTGGGCGACATGACGTGGGGGCGGGCGTACTCGCTGAGTGTGCGGAGGGCTGGAGTGTCAGGGCCGAGATATGGTGGAACTGCAGCCACGGTGGTGGGGGGAGGAGGTTCGAATGACGGACGGCCTGGTTGCACATGGGCAGCAAGCAGGTGGTCACCTATTCGGCCATCATGGGATGAGCTTGAAGCACGCTATGTGAAGAAAAAAAAAATGTTTTATAAAAAAGCAAAAAAGGTTTTATATTATAAACTTCTTTAAAGAGAGATCTTTATCAAAATTAGTTTTTTTTAAAGATAAAGCAGATCTGTAACTGGCAACCTGTATTAAATAAATTTGAAACAGTGTAGGCGTAAAAGGATAAAAATATATTTTTTTGCATTACAGTACTTGGCATGACAGTACTGTAAAATACAGAAATTGTAAAATAAATAAACTAACTAAAAACATTTTTTTGGGTAAACTATAATTTTTTTTCTTTTTTCTGAAATGTCAAACTCAAAAGTAAATGCCACATGTACTTACAGAGGCTTTATCAGAGTCTCTCTCCTTTTCTCGCTCCCGCTCTCTTTCTCTCTCCCTCTCATGCTCTCGTTCTCTTTCTCTCTCTCGTCCCTGTCGAGCGCTCAGCTCTGCTTCTCTTCTGGATTTTTCAGCAGCTTCCTCTCGTTTTTTGGCCAGTTTTGAAGAGGCCAATGGGGTAAAGTACAGGTCTGTGCGAGAGCAGGAGTTGTAACCTCGGCTGAGGTGTTTGATGAATCTGCAATTGACAAAACAGAATTGACTTTGTATGCTGAATTACACAATTATTTGCATCTTAGTGAATAGCATTTTGTTAGAATATAAAAAATATTTTAGGCTACTACATTGGGAAACCTTTTTTGTATATTTGTAATTTTATAAATATTTAAAATTTCAAGTATTGACAAATGTGATCTCTATACCTTGCTGACTGACTTGCGTGACTGGGTATGCCAACCACTGTCGGTACTGGAGAGGGACTTCTGCGAGGGGGAGGCGGGCTATCGCACTCTTCCTCCTCATCAATTGGCTCCTCTTTGATATGAGCCTGTCCAACAGGAGTGCTTGCTGAGGAGGATGTGGAGGGCTGATGGGCAGGGATGGGAGAAGCATACAGAGGGAATGAAGCAGTGGACTCAGTTGCAGGACGATTTTGGGGAAGCAATGGGTGAGAACTAGCTGAAGCTGGAGGGGCACCACTAGTATGACCTTTGACCTGCTGGCTCTGCGACTGAGTCAGAACAGAAGGTTGAGCGGGGTGATTTTGTGGAATTATATGCAATGGAGGAGGCTGGGAACAAGGCAAGTGTTGTGAGGGCAGGGAAGCAAGTGGTTTTAGAGCAGGAGGTGGAGGAAGATTGGGGTGGATCTGCAGGAAATGGGGTGAAGGTGCAGAAAGGTGAGGGGGCTGCTTGTGAGAAGGTGGAATTGGAGTGGTCGGAGGGGGCTTGATTTGGGATGCTGCTGTAGGGGGAAGAGGAGGAAGAGGGCTCTCTCTTTGAAGGTGCAGCGGTCTGGATGCAAACCCTGGTGGCTGATTTGCCCCAGATGAAGGATTCTGCAGCTGACCTGGATTATGCTGATAATGGGGCGGCACAGGGAACGACTGCCCCTGCCCTGGACACTGCACCTGCTGAGACGAGGAGTTTGAATAAGCGGTGGGAGTTTCAGGTCCCCTGGGACCACTTCTGTAAGCGTTTGGAGATGGAACCTCCTGGGAAACCTCTACGGATGGTGCCTTCGAGGTGGTGGTAGAAGCTCCAGGTGAAGGTGCGGATGAGGATACAGGCAGAGAGGGCTGAGGAGATGGTGGTGTTTCAGATGGGGCATGTGTTGTTGGGGTTGCAGCAGGCTGCTGGGGCTGGGATTGTGGGGTTGGGCCTGGTGCAGGGGGCGGTGCTGGGGAGTCCGAGTCGCTTTCGTTGGCCTGCAGGGGACTGGCCAGGCTGGGGGAGGAACTGCGGTTGTCCTGATCAATGTCTTTAGTGTCACTGCTGCCATCATCATTGGCGCTGCGGCTATCGGAGCTCTCGCCTTCACCCTCACCTTCTGATGGAGAATCAGGACCCTCCTGGATTAGAGATACACTACTTAAAATCTAGACGTCATGGCAGAACTATATGGATAGACATTATTATCCGTTACAGCCAATAAATGGTCAATATTAAAATTCTGTATTATTTTGTAAAAAAAATTATAATTTGATCAATAACGAAATACACTAGATTACAAATAAAACACACTAGAAATATATGTAGAAGTAATTTAAATGTCACAACATTATAATGTACAGTATGTATTCATGCGTATGCGTATATACATACACACATACATTATATAGATTATATGTGTGTGTGTGTGTATACACACATACAGTACATGCTATGTATTATGCATTATAATGTAAATGTATATGTACATTTATAATATATTGAATTATTAGTGTATTTTTGTGTTCAGTAAGTGAGTATTAGATGACGCCAATGTAATCTAAATGTAAAAATAGGTAGAAATGAACATGCACAATTAATATCCAACATAACAATAAACCAAAATACAACATACCACTTAGCAAAGTTTTTCATACTTAAGCCTTTATATTTTTATACATTAAATACTTTTTATATTTAAGACTTTTTATGAAGTTTCCCTTACCTGATTCTTAGGTCGTTTCATGTTTTTCCTTTCAGGCTCATCAGCATCTGGAGCTGCCGACTCTCTCTGTCTTTTCACACCCTTTACTATAGATGCCTCTACTTTTATCTTCTAAAGTTTAATAAGAAAAAAAATGGAAATGAAAAGGTTAAACAACACAAAAAGGATGAATACACAGCTGTGCACTTTTTATAAACTCTAAACTGAGCAGGTTCCTTTTTATCACTACCTTGTTGGTCTTCCCAGCCACTCCATTCTTGATATCAGTGCTGGAAGCCCTGGTTGCGATAGCAGTGGAACTTGCTCTGGGGGACTGTCCATTAGATCGCACATCCTCGAGGGTGGGAGACATGCCCCTGTCGGGACTTCCGGTTGGTCTGTTGCGCCCACTTCGAAGTGATGACATCTACATGTAGAGACAAAGGAAGGCTAAATTAAGCAAACTACTCTTTACATTACCCTGAGCACAACTAATGTGGAAGATAGACCTACATGTGGTGGCACCCGGCTCCGACGGGTCTTCATCCCATGTCTGACTCCCTCTTCCTCTTCTTTGACAGGTTTGAAGAGGTAGGGCGGATCTGCTGGTTTGGGAACAGGTGGCAGGCGCCGATGCTTGCTGAAGTGAGAGTGGCAACTAGAGCAAAGCAAGATATTGTCTCTCCCTCCATGATGCCAGTCTTTGGAGTCTGAAAGAAACATTTGTGTGAGTCATACTAAAAGAGAAGACTCATACAAAGTCAGCAAAGTTAAAAGGCTGATGGTTAACTGATATTTGTAACCTATTTCACATCTGTAATTTAATATATTGTACCGTTCAAAGGTTTTCTGAAAAAAGTATGTTATGATCACCAAGGCTGCATTTTTTGATTAAAAATAAATTAAGAACTATTATTGTGACAATTTAAAATAACTGTTTTCAATTTCAGTATATTATTTATTACTGTGACGGCAAAGCTGAATTCTACTCCAGTATTCAGTGTCACATGAGCCTTCAGAAATCATTCTAATATGCTGATTTGGTGCTTAAAAACATTGCTTCTTATTATCAATGTTGTAAATAGTTTTGTGGCCTACTATTTTTGAGCATTTATTTGAAATAGAAAAGGGTGAAAAACTTACCAGTGGTCAGACAGTGACTGCAGGCTTGACCTTTGCCACCCTGCTCACTATCCTCACTGTCCAGATCATCTTCACTTGCTGAACTAAGTTCCACTACAGACAGGGAGACAGAAAACACAAATAAATTAATTACATTACTTCTTGTGGAGTTACTGCCTTTAAATTATAACTACATCAGATTTGCAATCATGTTTTGACAGTCTGCAATAATAAATGCACAGACATATGGTGCATAGTGCCACACTTACTGGAAGTGCGAGATGTTGCATTGGCTGCAGCTGTCGCGTTGCGAGTTTTCACTTTGCGAGACACCGGCTGCCTTCTCTGCTGCCGATGAGGTCGTGACGCCACGGCTTCAGGAGATTTCTTCCAGTAGTAGTAGAATGTGATTAGCTCACCCTGAGATGACAAATATGTTTTAAAAAAATAAAAGACTGAAGCTAACACACATGTATAATTAGATTTGAAAAGGCAGGTTTCCATACCGTTTTCTTACTGGGAAGTAACTCCTTACGGATCTTAAAAAAGTTTTTGCCATACTGTCTGAGACCTTTGATAAACCGTTTCTGTAATTGAACATGATAACTGATTGAGAAATCTTAATATTGACTTTTTGAAAAGTTCTAGTATCATTTCACTATAAATTACCAGGCTATATCAGTGACAAATGTCAAGATAGAAGTGAAAAATACAGATTCAGTTTCTCACCACTTCATCTTCTGACCAGCACTTCTCAATGAGTTTTGGAACTGGTTTCTTCACCAGACACTGCAGGGCTTTGGCTGCAACGTACTGGCTTTCATGGAGCTGTGCACAAAACAAAATAAAATTACATACCCTAGTTGCACAGCAAATTAATTATAGTTGAGATTAAAAGTAAGGTTTTTTTCAATTAAATTACATCAAAGATCATAAATTACAATCTATATTCAATTAAACTTTTAACATTTTTCTTAAAAATACTACAAATTGAATTAATTTGAATTCAGTGGAATTAGTGATTAAAATTAATTTTATGATAAAATATAGCAAAATTACAAGCACTGACTGTATTTAAAGCATTTAATGTGGTATCATCCCGGGAAGCCGCAAGACAACCATCCTCTGTTGAACCTCCATCACACATCCCTGCAAAAGCTGCCATGCTCCTGTTTATTCAGAGAACACAGAACAAAAATGCAGAAGATTATGTTGAATCACACACCATCCACAGACACCTCAGATCCCTTTTTAGACATACCCTCAAGCGATTATGAAGATAAATGTAAAACGGTGAACAGAAACTGGCATCCAGCCAAGCAGCCATTACCTGGCAGCCCGTAGGTACATGAGAAGGTCACAGTCATTGACCCCAGGTGCCCACACCAGCTCCTCATTTTCTGTGACGGACTCTGTTCCATGAGCAGGTGGCGGCTGTAATTCAGGTAGCTTGGCCTGCATATGATAATATAATGGTCAAAAATATAAGATAACCGAGTGTATTTAAGGTCTTTAAAAGGTACACTCAGTAAATTGTTAACATTTCGATTTGTCCCATTACTACCAGTGGTTTTGAACTTTCAGCATGACTGTTGCCTCTTCCAGACCGGAGACATGCTGACATATATGGGATTACATCTCTGCCACAATTCTGTGCGCGAAAGATCATATTTTGAGCGCGCAAAAGTGCGTTTTGAGCACGCAAAAGTGCGTTTTGCACGAGCGCGAACTGAGTTTTGTGGAGAAAATGTTTCTCTCGCAAAGAAGAAAGTATTTTGAGCGCACGAAAATCAATTTTGCATTTAAAATACGTTTTTTGATGTGTGCAGACCTTCTCTTTTGTGAGTGCAACGTTTCACTAGCTTGCTCACCTGATGCCTGCCCTCAGTGCTCTCTAAATGCCAACAGCTTGCTTGCTCAACACAACCCAGCGTTACAATATGCCATAATTCCAGCCAATCAGAGACGAGGCTGCTAAATTCTGATTGGCTGCCTTGACAACCAATCACAACATTCCTTGCATTACCTCGACAGCAGAATAGGAAAAATACAGTGCATGCATAATTATTATGCAAGTTGATATTCTGATCATATTTTTTTCCAAGCACATTTGACCAATTCCAAACGACATCAATCTTAATAACTACTATTAATCTTGTATTTAATCATTTATAATTGATATATAATTATTAATGAAGGCTGGAAGTGAAAAATGTCTTATATTAAGGTGTGCATAATTATTAAGCAGATTTTCTTTTACAGATAAAATAAGCCAAAAAAGAGATTTAACTCAGACTGAAAGTAAAAAATTATTATGATAAATATTCAAAACTAATAAAATTCTAGAAATTGCAACGTTAATGCATAACCATTGGACAGCAAAATGCTCAGTGGGTCAGTCAAAAACATGTGGAGAAGAAAAGATGCATGTTAACTGCAAAAGAATTAGGCTGTATTTTTCCTTTTCTGCTGTCGTGGTAATGCAAGCAAGGAATGTTGTGATTGGTTGTCAAGGCAGCCAATCATAATTTAGAAGCGTCGTCTCTGATTGGCTGGAATTATGGCATATTGTAAGTAACGCTGCGTTGTGTTGAGCAAGCGAGCCGAGAGCACTGAGGGCGGGCATCAAGGGAGCAAGCTAGTGAAACGTGACATATAGCATTCTTTATTTATAAAACTTTTTTAATTATCAAAAATAATTACTGACTGCAACTTTAAAGGGGTCATCGGATGCCCATTTTCCACAAGTTGATATGATTCTTTAGGGTCTTAATGAAAAGTCTATAATTCAGATGTCGGGAGTAAATGACGACTGCTATGTTCATTATTACATCCAACAACAAAACACTTCAATCACTTAGGAGACATTCTTGTCTACATCTGCTCCGGCAGTGAAACAATGGCGGACTGATGACAGCTCACTCAGGGCGGGTCTAAGGTAAGACACCAGTCCAGTCTGTGCGGAAACACCACTGTCAATCAACAATCGTGGGAGGGGCCTTCGTCCGTGTGACATCACACAGACAGGCATCTGAGATCGGCTTGATTTGAGAAAGGGGAAATGATTTTAGTAGATTAAAAAAAAAAACCACTGGGTGGATTTTTATCATCATAGGGTGGTTGTGTACACATACTGCCAACACACATTTCAGTTCAAACAACTTGTAAAAGTGCATGTCGCATCCGATGACCTCTTTAATACACTGCATATCTGCAAATACTTTTGGAAACACTTTGTAACCATTTTACCTGATGACTTGGTCCCACTCGAATCTCTCCTTGTGTGCTGTTCAGCTGCCTGAAAGACAAAATATTATTTATTAAATGAAATATGGCTGTGCAAGTACATTAATCAATCAGTACATTAACATTTCAAGGCTGAAGCAATACTTACAGCCAACATTCCACAGGTGAATACTAAAAAATTATGCCTGTAATAAACAATACATGAATACAAATACCATATTTAAAAGAAACATGCTAAGTTAAAAACTGTCCCTGTCATGTGAGCTGTTTCAGGTCCCTGTTTTCCACCCTTTTAAATCGCCTCCTTTCAGTGTTAATCATAAAATGTGATTTGCCTATCAGCAGTCGCGATGATCAATCCAAATCCCGCCTACATAGCATAACCAGCCAATCAGCGTCCGACTTCTCCGTTCCCTCCAAAGGTTATATAAACGGAGGCTTGGACGTCCAGTTCATATATTTACACATAAATCATTACATTGTGTGTGCACAATCAAACACAGTGCAAATCAAAATCAGTACGCTAAACTTACAGTGCGATGTGCACAAACACCGTTCGCTGTGTAATAATTTTGGGCGAAAGAAAATATTATGCTAAAACAATTTCCTGGACAAATATTTACGGAACAGACGAACAAAACTAATTTGTAAGAGCAGCACCGCGTTCAACATGCATTACGTAACTTACTTAGCAGTCAGCAACAGTATCTACACAACATCTGCCCCATTTTATCTCGTCAGGCTCTTAGCTGGCCTTTGCGTGTGTGTGGCCGAGCGAGACGAGCTGTCAAGTTCAAAATCATCTCGGTTTGCACTAGAATGCAAAAGTATTCACGGTGTAGCAAAAAGCGCTGGCGCGCGCAAAACCACACATCTTTAATAAAAAGAAGCAACAAACCTTCGCGGACTGAACAGGTCGTCCATGGCAGAGGCTGTTTCGCTAGAGCTTACAGTTTGTTTGCTGCGGCGGCTCAAAACTATGCTTTCCTCTATTTCATACTACTCAAAATGGAGGCTGCGCGGAGTATCTTTTCCTCAGCGCAGGCGATGACCTCAGTGTTCACGCACAGCCTACTGAGATCCCCTTCAACAAGCATAACTGAGCATGTGCCGCTGCAGCCAGCGCTAATGGGATCATCTCCGTGTCCGCTGTCTATGGAGATCAGCTTCAGGGAGATGTGTTTGTTTGGCCATCCTCCCGTGTCAATATTCACACCAATATGGATGTCTCGATAAATTATTTAACCTCCCTAGTCTTGATGCCATTCCTTTGCAGATTTGATAAAAGACACCGTGCATGAACAGTGAAGAATAACAAATCTCGTCTTGTTATAGTCAGTGTGTGGGTTGTAGGATATAAATACAGTGCGTGTAGATTTAAAGAACTGCCACTGTGGAGACGGTGGATTTATTTCGGCTCAGTGGAATTAGACTAGACGCTTTAAATGCAGCCCCGTCTGCTTAGATGGCTTCATACATCCCTACAGCTTTACTGTTAACAAGAGGGCCGGTGAATTATTATTAAATAATATTAATAACAATAATAATTGTATTATCATTATTATTATGTGGATCATTATTACCTCTTTTTTTAACTAATTCCAAAGCATTATTTTACCACTAGTTTTGTTCCATTTTAAATCACCTTAAAAAATTGTAGAAGTGATATTGAAAAGTAATGCTGTCATGATCTGGAATTACTTTATAGCCATGCAATTTTAGAAAACTATCAACCAATCAAAATAGAGCATTCATCAGCGTTTTGGTTATAAAAAAAAATTAATAAATAAAAATTGGTATTTCCGTCTGCACAAGACATGCTCAAACCTGTCAGAAACAGGCAAAAGGGAGACTATTTAGATTATGATACTATACAAAGGCCTTTCATTAGTTGAGGTAATGTTTTTATTTTAACAGTATCCACTATCACAAGCACAGACCTCAGGAATCTGCTGTGCAGCATTTACAGGAAAATACTGTTTGCTCTTTTTTGCAATACAATCATCATCACACAAGTACACGTAACACTCATCCAAATTGACACCATCACAAAGTTTATGATGCTTGTTTCTGTTTCCTTGATGATACGGTCCCTGTAACCACCCAATCTTTAGTTATAACACATACTGCTTTCTGTTGTATTGCCACATCTCAAACTGAACTATTAGTACGTTTACTGTAGAAGGGTAAGTAGTTCTAATTGTACTACTGTGGTCTCAGTTCAGTGGATTTCTGAAGTTCTTCCCAGCAAACTGAGCTTTATCCCCCAGTTCCTCTTCAATTCTGTGCATGAAGAAAACAAGCAGGTATGCGAAAAAAGTGAAACATATGCTCATGTATGCCTATATGTTACCAAAAATAATTTTATTCTAATAGAATTATCTGTAAGCTTACCTGAGGATCTGGTTGTATTTGGCCAGACGCTCTGAACGGCATGGGGCTCCTGTTTTAATCTGATTAAGAAGAGGGAAAATAAAGAGTTAATTACCTGAACATGAACAGGTAACCTTAAAATTAAATTCCTACATTTTATGATCAATCTAAAGCATATTCAGTACCTGTCCAGTGCAAAGTCCCACAACCAGGTCAGCAATGAACGTGTCCTCTGTTTCCCCAGAGCGATGACTCACCGTCACACCCCAGCCATTGGACTGAGCCATCTTACACCTGTGGGGGGATGTTACAAATAGTTCACAAACTTTTTTTTTTTTTTTATTAAACTATTTAGGATTTTTCACTGGGATTTATGGAAGGATATTCCAGACAATTTTCAAAAAGGACTTGCAAATTGTATTTTCAATTGAGTTTTCCATATGTGGATGCATAAATTGTAACATAATCTAAACGCAATTGCAAATCTTGCTTTACCGTTTTTGTTTGCGTTTTCGTGAACGCACAGTGACTGCCAAATTTCAAATGAAAAAGCAAAGTCCATTTGCAACTGTATTTCCCATGTCTTACGAGTTATGAGCCTGTCATATCTAAATAGCAATATTAATTACCACATCTACTTCAGCGCTACCGAACGCTTTATTTTATATTATATTATTACATTATATTCCTCACTTTTAATCCGTAAAGGAGCACACGTTGCGCCTACTTCAAGATCTTTTACTGTTTGCACTCCGATTGAAGCACATAAGCAATCAGACAGTACAAATCTATACTTATTTGCCCAATTTCCACCTTACCTTATATTTTATTCAATCACTTTAATCAATTATGGAGTGTGCATCCTATACACGTAAGCGTCACACCTGTCTCAAGATCTCTCACTGTTTACAGCTACTGGACACACCGATTGATGCATGTGATTTTTAATATTAACTCACCTTGGCCGTGGTATGTTCCGTGACAGCTGCGCCTAGATCTGACTGGTGAAGTGTCATCTGAGGCAGGCAGAGTATTAGCAGCAGCATGTTCTGTTTTGTCACATGCATCAATCGGAGTGTAAACAGACAGAGATCTTGAGGCAGGTGCTCCATTATAAGATAGGAATAAGATACAGGTGGCATATAGGTAAATAAGTGTAGATTTGCACTGTCCATTTACTCACTTGCATCAATCAGAGTGTAAACAGTGAGAGATGTTGAGACAGGTGAAAAGCGTTTGGTTAATAGTGAATATTGACCTATTGTTTGTACCGTTATGGCTGCTGCTGTTAGCAGGGGATAATTGCTGCATTTGGGCTAAAAAAGACAGAATTATTTATTGTGTAAGGTGCCAAGAAGGTTGCACTGTCTGTTTGTTCACACAGGCAGGAACTGATTGGCAGCTGCCTTTAGCGAAGCCTTTACCGATTACCTTCATTGTTCAAAGCAATCGACACGATCATCTGTGAGTGACGTCACCTCCCAATACAAACACGCCCCATAGTATAGTCCCGCCCCTGACACTGAGTGACAGGTTTCCATGTAGACACCGGAAATTCAAATGCTAAAGGAATTGCGATTCCATTTGGGTTTTGGCAGGTTACATGCATGACGCTGAGAGAGTGATAAAGCAGATGTGGTAATTAATATTGCTATTTAAATATCACAGGCTCATAACTTGTAAGACATGGGAAATACAGTTGCAAATGGACTTTGCTTTTTCATTTTAAATTTGGCAGTCATTATGTGTTCGCGCAAACGCAAACGGTAAAGCAAGATTTGCAATTGCATCTGGATTATGTCACAATTTATGCGTCCACATATGGAAAACGCAATTGAAAATACAATTTGCAATTCCTTTTGAAAATTGTCCAGAATATTCTTCCATAAGGATTAGAAAGTCCACACTGAAATTCTGGAAAATATATGGACAAAGTGTTAAGATTTTGCCAAAATCATGAAAAAGCTATATACTTTAAATTGATATGTGGTATCAGTATAAGGTAATATAGGGTTTTTTAGGGATCAGGGTTTTGAACTCACGCCTGCAGGGATTCGGTAACACTTCCAATCTGGTTGACTTTGAGCAACAGGCAGTTGCAAGCCTTCTTCTCCACTGCGTCAGCAATGCGTTTGGGGTTAGTGACAGTAAGATCATCTCCCACCACCTGTATGTCCGTGCTGTTGGTAAAACTGGTCCAGGCCTCCCAATCATCTTGATCAAAGGGGTCCTCAATGGAGACCACTAGAGTAATGATAAGAATGAAGTCACATCTCTGCGTCTGCGCTCAAAGAAAAAAATAGGTAATGTCATTAAATAAGAGAGCAAATGACTGACGAATACCTGGATAATCCTGAATAAAACTTTTGTAAAGGTCAGCAAGCTCATCAGGGCTGATGTATCGATCCGGGTCATCAGGAGACTTGAAGTCCAAGTCGTACTTTCCGTCGCGATAGAATTCGGATGCTGCCACATCCATGCCAATCAAAATCTCATCTGTGTATCCAGCTTTACTGATGGCACTCTTTAGCAGCTCTAGGGCTATTATAAGCATACAGAAAAGAGCAATATAAAGTTGTAAGTCATTTCAGCTGTATAGTCTCAAACAGTGCGATTTGTTTTTTCAGATACCTTCTTGGTTCTCCAGGATGTTTGGTGCGAATCCTCCCTCATCCCCAACGTTGGTGGCATCCTTGCCATATTTCTCCTTAATAACATTCTTCAAATTGTGGTACACCTCTGCACCAATGCGCATGGCTTCCTTAAAGCTACTGGCCCCGACGGGCAGAATCATGAATTCCTGCATGGCCAACTTATTGCCAGCATGTGAGCCACCATTGATCACATTAAAGGCCTTTGGGAAAACAATAAGCAAAATTCAATGGGAGAATAACATTTTATCCCATAATTTGCTTTCCTACTTTTATTAAGATTTAAATAACAAAAGAAAGCAAATAGGAAAACTGTCTGTATGGCTTAAGCCCCATTCACACCAAGAACGATAACTATAAAGATAACGATATTAGCGTCCACACCAGCGAACGATATCGTCTGTTTATTCTAAGCACATGCTCGTCTGCCGCTTTAAATTCTCGAGCTTGTTACAGCAGGATGGATTCTAATTGGCTGTCATTTTTTATCGTTCATCAGCTGGAAAAAAATTGTTTTGAAAGTGATTCCAACGATATCGTTTCTCTTTGTCTTTATCATTATAGTTGTGGTGTGGACTCTGCTATTCTTTAATATTGAGAACAATTTTTAGAACTATATCGTTATCTTTATAGTTATCATCCTTGGTGTGAACGGGCCTTTAGGCTACTTGTAAAATCTGAAATTATTCATGAGGACAAAGCTGGTCTGCACTTAAAATACCCTCTTAAAATAAAAAGACATAATATCTTTGAGCTCAAACACAATCGAATTAATGATCTTTTAACATTTTCAGTCGCATGACACTTTTCCGTATTGTACAATTTCAAATACAAAACTTTTATATTTCTCACCGGCACAGGCAGGATGACCTCAGGGTTTCCAGCAAGGTCAGCAATGTGACGATACAGAGGAACACCTTTCTCTGCGGATCCTGCCTTACACACAGCCAGGGACACACCAAGGATGGCGTTGGCACCAAATTTAGCTGATATTCGAAACAGACACAGGAATTAAAAGGACTATGACTAGACACAACCCCTAATATTTGCAATACTTTAAATTTGGAAAACTATCACTTTTTTCTTTGAATTTGCCTTTTTTTGTGACAATGTTTTCAAATGTACTCTACCATTCAAAAGTTTGTAATAATTTTTTATGTAATAGTGTGTGATAATTGTGTGTAATAATTTTTTAAGTTTTTGAAAGACACTTCATATGCTCACCAAGGCTGCATTTATTTGATTAAAAATACAGTAAAAACAGTCTTAACAAATATCAAACAATCAGAAAAAAAACAGAAAGAAAAGCAAAAGCAAGGCATTTATTTTAAATAGAAATCTCTTGTAACATTAAAAACGTATTTACTGCCACTTTTGATCAGTTTAATGCATCCTTGCTGATTAAATGTATTGATTTCTTTAAAAATATCTTACTGGACATACATTTTTTAACTATAGTGTAATTGAACTGGGTAATTGGGTGTAAGAAACTTAAAGGAGAACAAATCATTAAGGGGAAGTATTTTAATGCAAAGGACAACATCCTTCCTATTGTTAAATGCATAAACATGTAAATATTATGATTTACACTTGTTATCAGTTCCGTCCAGTTCCAGCATGAACTGGTCAATATTTTCTTGCTCAACTACAGGAATTCCCTATGTGACAGAGAGAAAAAATATAATTAACAACCCAACAAACTTACAGTTACTATTTTCTTTTGTTTCAGAATAAAATTATAAAATACTCACCTGGCTGATCAGGGCAGGTGCAATAGTTTGGTTCACATGCTCAACAGCCTTTGATACACCTACATTACACAGAAAAAGAAGGAAGATACTACAGGTATAAGCACAAGTTATTGTGGATTGAATGGTGCTGCAATTAGACACATGCACATCTCTACATTCCCTTGCTTAGTTTATGCCACAAAGCTATAGATTGTCAGATTTTTCTAATTTGTAATGTCAGCCAAGCGAGAGCCATAAACAATCTGATTTATTCCATGCAAACATTGTGCATTAAATAATACTGAAATACCACAGTACAGATTCTTGCATTATTCACTGATCTGAATCACATGCACAAGCTTTTCAGGTTTTACATAATTTTTTTCATAATACATAATTCACACCACAGAATTCAACACTGGGTTGAATATGTCATGCAAATTCAGAGCCATCAAACAAAAAAAAAAATTTTTTCTCACTAGTTCACTAGGGTACCTGTTAACACAAGGCTGAACCCAGCTATTAATCAGTACAGGTGCATCTCAATAAATTAGAATGTCGTGGAAAAGTTCATTTATTTCAGTAATTCAACTCAAATTGTGATTGAATTACTGAAATAAATGAACTTTTCCACGACATTCTAATTTATTGAGATGCACCTGTACATTTAATAAGTCCTCCTTTCCAATCTAACATAAAAAAACAGAGCGGGGAAGAGAAACAGTCCTTTGTGTCCAGTAAACAAATCTAGGTCAGCAAGTCTTGGTTATTTCCAAAGCAATTAAAGGGTTAGTTCACCCAAAAATGAAAATTAGGCTGCGTTTTACTCACCCCAGAGCCATTTTACGCATCGATTCGCTACAGAAGGCCTTTGTTCACCCCCCAGAGCCGTGAGACACTTTTTTTTATGGATGGTTAATTAAGTTCTTTTGGACTGAAGCAATGCAACACCCACTGAGTGGCATTAAACAGCTTGAAAGATCAAAGACAATTTTTAATATAACTCCGACTGGATTCGTCTGAAAGAAGAAAGTCATATACACCTAGGATGCCTCGGGGGTGAGTAAAACGCAGCCTAATTTTCATTTTTGGGTGAACTAACCCTTTAACAATAAATTCTGTAAAACCAGATTAAATTTCTAGTTTTATTCAGTTCATCAGAAACATGAAAAATCAGAGTTACCTTTGCCCAGGTAGCGTGACTTGTCATTGTCTCTCAGCTCCAATGCTTCATAGATTCCAGTAGACGCTCAACTAGGGACAGCAGCTCGAAACAGACCTGTTTCAAAACCAGTAGATGAGTTTTCATTCTGCTTGTAATGTCAGTACACTAAACCTTCTTAGTTTAGTTTTCAATTTGGAAAGAAACATCAAGGGGAATCACCTTTCTCTGTGTAAAGGTCCACCTCTACAGTGGGGTTGCCCCTAGAATCAAAAATCTCACGGGCATGTATCTTTAGGATAGACATGTTCCTTAAAAAACAATAAATAATAAAAAGTAAAAAAGATCAGATTATAAAGTAAAGGGGTCTGCTTCTGCTGAAACTACAAATCTAACCACAAATCTAAAGGAGATTTCAAGGAAACCTGAGAACACCATCTGCCTTACAGTAATGCTACTACAAACCCACAGGGTCACTTCGTCAAATCCTCTTTCCTGTTATTAGGACTAATCATTATTGAAGGGAAACATCTGCATGAATAAATCCACATCTCTTTCAAGCAAATATATGATTAATAGCTTTCAAATATACACATAGTGTTTTGAAGGTTGTGCTATTCCTTGGGGCATCATGAGAATCTCAGGTCTAATTGGATTAGCAGCTGTCACACTCTGGTCATTCTGCTGTCAACAGAAAACTAAAAGCTTACTAAACTAGTCTAGAAGTTTTTGCCTACACATAATACAAACATCAACACTTTGTTCAACTGTACAGTGCCAATGGCGAGTCTCAAACTCATCTCCTTCCTGGAATCGGATTTCTTTCTCGTATAGTATGTTCTGCAAATATTTAATCCCATTACAGTGTGTGAATATGAGTGGGCGTGATGGAAAGCACGACTCATCACGGTCTTCAATATCAAGTGCTTATTCACGGTGACTCTCATCCAGCATTTTATTAGTGAGACACTCGAGATTGAGAATTTAATGCTTTCGGTCTAAATATCTGAATAACCGTGTACAGAGATTGCCCGAGATTAACGAAAAAGCCCGATTTCAATATAAATCAAATGTAATGTTGGCTAGAAGATGGTCACGATTAATAGGGTATTTGAAAGTCCATAAATACAATGCTTCTTACCTCAGCGATAGCGTATAATTAAAAGACAAGATGAAGAAACCAAGCTTTCACTCAAGTTCACACTCACTGCTAGCGGCTCTGGTTAGTAGAAGAGCTCAGCGTGTGCTCACTCTCAGAGAACACTCACCCATAGGGGGAGATCATAGAAAAGACTAGGTAAGGTGAATGGCAGTTGTTTTACAACATGTGGTGAGGAAATGAGCGGAGCTTCGCGGCCGGGAAGTTGTCGGATATACATTTTTATTGTAGCTCTTCTTTTTTTTAACACTTCACTGTATATGTACGATTTAATGGATAATAAGATTTTGTTCATGAAAAAAATAATATTTTTAGACCACTAACGAAGGGGACGGTGTTTTCACGTGTAACCTGTTACTTTTCTCAACGCTGCTAGGGCTTGACCAATCACAGTCGTTGACAATTACGAGATTAATATATCATAAAATGTAATTTAATAGCGATTGCTTTAAATTATTTTCATTTATATGACAGGTAAACTCTTTAGAATTAATAGATTTACTGCTGTATAATCGATTATACGTAGATGTGGAAATGTCTACAATAAGATCAAAATGATCTGAAATTTTAATGCCGCTCAATGGAGATTTCTGTTTTCTGAGCAGCCATGCGCATAGACATATAAATACCTAGACTCCTCATTGGCCGTTTCGGTCCGTTGCTGCGATACGTCAACGCGTCCGCCATATTGGTGCGGGCAAGAGTTCCCTGTAAACAAATGCAACGAACAGGGAGTGCTGCGGTTTTTCTGTACAAAAATATGACAACGTTTGTTTGTGGTCCTATTAGAGAAAATAATTAAAATATTTTGAGTAATGTTAATTTCACACGAAACAGCCTCAGCTGTTTGGGGCATAACTAGTACAATGTTCTGTCAGCTGGCTTGCATTCTTAAACATGCTGGTGTTGAATATGCTTCCCTGGCTGACGCTGACACACACTCACACACACACACCCACTACCCCTCTCCTCACACACATACACACACGCACACACACACACACACACACACACACACACACACACACACACAAACCCACTGTGA
>NW_015555746.1:868661-908212 GCF_001515605.1 Sinocyclocheilus anshuiensis
AAATGTTGAAATATTTTTACTATTTAAAATTGCTTTCTATTTGAATCGATTTTAAAATGTAATTTATTCCTGTGATCATACATAGTTAAATTTTCAGCATCATTACTCCGGTCTTCAGCGTCACATGATCCTTCAGAAATCATTCTAATATGCTGATTATCAATATTTAAAACAGTTGTTCGATCTCTTGTAAAACCTGAGAACAGTCCACTGACCAGCTCTCCCCAGCTTTCCTCGAGGCCTCGGTTTTCCTGGTTGCCACAGGCTAAAATAAATATTAAATATATGTCACTAACTATTTAATGACAAGCTATCAAATCCTTATAATCCAGTGACGATAAAACCTACTCTTTGTAGATGAGGGGGAAAGCTGAAGATCGATGGTTTAGCTCCATCCCTAATCCTCACAATTTGACCTGTCCTCAAAATCCTCCGGCTTGAAGTGTTCATTGCATAGCACGGAGGACTCGCTTGCGGAAAACCCTTCTCTTCTTAGAGCTACTTCCCACTGCCTCCTCAACTCTTTGTTTTTGGGAAACCTTCAATGTGTGAGAAGAGTTAGCTAATGTCAGCTAGCCAACTACTAACGGTTAACGTTAAATTAGATTCATGCTGCTTAGCCGAAACGAGTAGGTCGGCACAAGAGTCAGTTTTGAGAAAAAAAACGGCAATATAAATGAATATCTCGATTACGGGCAATTTAGTTTATGATATAGAATTTATCATACGCTAAAACTATATAAGAAAGAATGTAACATTTCTGGTTTCCTAGACTCGCAGCTAAATAGCGATATCGCTAGCTATTAATAGTCTGACTCCGACGGTCAATTACTGTCAAGTTGTGTGAACATAATGTTTTAATGACCAGATACAACCAAATCAGTGTCAGTCAACAACTTTTCAGTCTTACCTGTGAAAAGTAATTCCCCGAGACCTATTTTCAATAAATGCCTTTTTTCAGAATAAATCTGATTATATGCCATGGTTTGATAATTAGTTTAAAAGTATTTGAATTTTAAGAATGTAGAATGTTCAGTGTTTTCCGAATCTTGCTGAGACTTGAAGCTCTGGTCCTAAAATTTTTTAGAAACAATATAGAAGCAATATATTTTGCCATTGTACTTATGATGACACACAGAAAAGCAAGAGGATGATGCACAGTCCTACTAGGCCAGTCTGCTGCTGTAAGCAATGTAAATAATATCTCAAATTCAAAATCTCAGATTGTTAAATGATTAACAATCTTCCACTGTATTCTTGTCTGTGGGGAGAATGTGATGCAACAACAAGAGGCACAATAGAGTGTTTGTGTGCTGGAGAATCCTGGCAACTCACTCCCTTGGGCCAGTAATCCCTCGGGTCATTGCCCCCACCCTCCATCTTCCATTCCCTCTTTGTATCCCGCTCTCTTTCCACCTTCCCTCTCACACACATACACTTCCTCCGTTCCATTATTATTTCACTTACTCTTCTTATAATGCTCAAACAAGCCATGTTAGTTTAGATCAGTTTCACATACAGGTGCGTATTTTCCCTTGTTCACGGTTTGTTTTGTGGAAACAGTTGATGTTTGGTCGCTTCTTTCAGGTACAGGTTTCTCAGGAGGCCTCCTGACAGCCAGCTGATCCTCGTGTTCCTCCATCCTCATGCCTCACAAATAAGACCTCAGGGATCTCATTAGCAATCCACACACAGGTTTGTGGATATGAGGCATTGACCTATTGCCTGGGTTACAATGCTGTCCCCGTGTCCCAGCATAAACTCCTGCTAGAGTTGGAATTCTCAGATCCTTTGTTCAGTGCACACAGATGCATATTCTAAAATTTGATTATTGACTGCACAAGTAGTTGAAATAATTATTATTTATTACATGCAGCAAATAGGCATCAAAAACCACAGAGCCACATATCTACAGTACATTTTTATTGTTTAAAGAATTATGTGCATCAAATAGACAAGCTATCTCTCTCTCTCTCTCTCTATATATATATATATATATATATATGCATATATACATTTAAAAATCTGCAGATTCATGGCCAGAAAAGAATTGAACTGACCTTTTTTACCTGCTCTTTTTGAAGCAGCCCATGCAAGTGATGCTACCGATCCCTGAAACCTGTTTAGTAGGCCTGTCCTGAACATACCTTTAGCACAAGCACTTCATTTCCAATGAAACCTTAAATATAGCTCTAAATTATAAAAGCGCAATTTAATAGTACTTTTATGATGGCAAAGGGAGTGGATCTTTATTTTTATAGTCAACAATCTGCCTTTTCCACACACACACACACACACACATATATATATATACAGTCATGGCCAAAAGTTTTGGCAGTGACATAAATTTTGTGTTTTGCAAAGTTTGCTGCTTCAGTAGTTGTAGATTATTTTTCCACATGTTTCTATGGTATACTGAAAAACAATGATACGCATATCATAAGTTTTAAAGGCTTTTATTGGCAAAAAATATAATGAGTCAATATTTACAGTGTTGACCTTTGTTCTTCATCATAACCGCTGCAATTTGCGCTGGCATGCTGGATATTAGCTTCTGGGCCAAATCCTGACTGATGGCGATCCATTCTTGCCTTATTAGTTCTCGGAGTTGATCACAATTTGTGGGCTTCTGCTTGTCCACTCGCCTTTTGAGGACTGACCACGGCTTCTCTATGGGATTGAGATCCGGGGAGTTGCCTGGCCACAGATCCAAAACATTTTGTCAGGATCAAAAAAAATAATTTCTTCTTGACACCAGGCCGTTCATTTTTTTTTTTTAAATGCATCTGATCACTCTACACAATAATCTATAAACAATGTGAATGAACACCACAACAGCTTAAGCTGCAAACTTTGCAAAACACAAAATTGATGTCACTGCCAAAACTTTTGGCCATGACTGTATGTGTGTGTGTACCATTACCGTTAAAATATTACAGGTGTGTAGACTTTCTCTTGATCTTTATGTTATAAAAATGAACACAAGCTCTCACTGCAATTTGAACTGATAAGCCAGTCTGAATTTAATATTTAATAATCAAATAGTCTAAATCTATTAAAAAAAGGACAATTTGATTCATACTCAAGTCTTTTCAATGATGTTAAACATTTTTGACATTGATAATCTTGCATAATCGTAAACAATTTGATAACATGATAGATAAAACAGTTTATCATGTTTTCTGTTTATGTCTTTGAATTAGAGATTATTTAATTTTTATTGTTTTTTTACAGGCAAATAAATAAATAATGTAGAAATAGAGCAAAAAGCATATTTATCAGTTGGGCCTTCAGTTTCATTTCTGCTGTTTTCATATTGTCTATTCAATGCCCCAATGGAGTTTATTATCAGTGTAAACAATGTAAATGATCATAGGGGCACACAGAGGACACATTTACTGATTGCTGAATGTCTTTTTTACAGCTCTAATCTAATGATGAGCACTGGAAAGGAGAGTAACACTGAATAAAGAGGAGAGGAGGCTTGTTCTCGTCTGTTGCCCTGCAGTCTGACCCAGAACAAGAGAGACGGAGGATGGGGCGTGGTCTTTTTGAAGGTTAAAAGCTTGTCTCATTTGTGTACTCAGAAACCCAGAGGCACTTCCACATTAAACTAACCAATCACAGAACACAAGACACACCTGCTCTTAGAAGAAGGCCAGGGATTGGTCCCAGCGTAAAAATGACACCTGGGCAGGGCTCCAAGGTGTACCTGAAAACCTAGATGTTTTGTTGGAACAGTTTCTTCGCTTCAGGAGCTTTAGGAGATTGTGTTTCTTCTCATGCTTAAGACTCCATTACTATTGTCTATGCGTCTTCATCAGGTACCTTCAGACCGGTTAGAGAGGTTTGGCCTAACGTGGAATGAGCAATCATACCTTTAACAAGTGGAAGGAGCAGGAAGTGCTCTTCCTCAGCTAAAGCGACTCTGCGACACAATGGCATCTCTTGTCCTGGAATCCATACTGAATGACGGCAACAGGAATTCATAGGGTAACTAATAGTTTTTTTTATTATTTGAATATGTTCAACAATTTGACTAAATATTTCATCAATTGCAAAAAAAAGTTTTTATATGTATCTCAGGTAATATATACAATATTATAGTTTACTATTAATAAATGCTAATAGTAAACTATTAAAAAGGACAATGAAATGGTAAAAATATATAAATTATATTTTAGATAAAAAAAATCTTCCTTTCATTCTATAGTGTAAAAATCAAGTATGAATTTTAGTCTGAAATATGGATAATTAAGATTTGTGAAACAATAAAGGACTATGAGTGCCCAGCATGTTAACTTTCACTTCCGTAATGTGTCAAACCTGTTTGATCAGTTTAAAACAAAGGGGTATGAAGTAGAAAATGTAAAGCATTAAAATAAATTATGTTCAGTAATGCAACAAAAGTTTTTAATGTTATAATATAACGTGGTTTGTACAAATGAAACATAAATTAGACTTGTTGCATTTGAGAAACTATTTATAAACGTTCAAAATTGGTTGATACATGGACACTCACTCATAAAATCTGATTGCTGATGCAATCTCATACACACAATTTTTCCTCTCCTCACTTGAAAGTGTTCTAATAAAAGGTACAAGGAAGAGAAAATGTAACCTTAATTGATCTTTTCAATTTTACTGTGAGCTTTGACTTTAAACAACAACAGAGCCAAAATGTAAAAACTTACTTAGCTTGGTTTCTGTAGTAAGTGAGTTATCTAATCTAATTTTATCTAATCTGTTGTACAGGTGAGGGGTCAGTCAGGTGCACACTCAGGTATAGGTGACAAAGATCAGCCATTTTGATTAGCATGACTGAGCGCTTTCCTTACCACCTATGTTGTGTGACTGTAGTGGGATTTGGAGGCTGTAGACGCAATTTTGTTTTGATGCAGGTGCGACCAATTAGTCAAACTCTCCCAGGTTATGGAGAAGTCTCAAAGGTCATGGTTTCCAAGGATGCAGGGCAGGGCGTACACCTAAGAAATAAACTTCTGGTGTTACAATGTTTTCGTTTTTTCTAATAATAGCTTTCAAGAAAATGAGTAAGTGCATAGTGAAACTGGAAGTGGTCTAGTCCAAATGAGCATGCACGGTAATATGCTTACATCAAAAGCCATTGGGGTCTGTTGCAAGATAAGCAGTGTTTAAAGGAAATACATAAAGCTATAAAAAAGATGGGCCAGTCAGGAAAATAGATAATCATTAACAAACACCTTACAATGTCTTGCTAAAGTACAGTAACTCTGATTTTATAGTGATAGACATTAGCATAGAGTCCTTGGCTCTCCTCATGTTTCATGCCGAACTGAAAACAATTAGATGGAACACAAAAACTGGATGACTGTTTCCATCTTACAAGGCAGTTTTGGATGTTATATCTTCTCTAATACTGCCTGGTAATGATGCAGATGGTCCTCCTCAAGCATCGTTACAAATGCTTTGCATCTGGGTGTGGATTTGCAGACTATGCAAATAAACACACACACAAATACACAGAGGAAAATATGCTATGAAAAGATGTGTATTCTTTGGCTGGATCATTTGAATACTATGATGCAGAAGAAGTTCATTCATTGTCTCTAGGCTACATCTTACCCGGCAGTGCTTGATTGTTCACTGATGTTCTAACACTGTCTGGTAACGATGCACTCTGGGGGCTCAGTGACCATGACTTTAATGCAAAATGAACAGGAAATGCTTTCATAATTGTGATCAAGTGTGGAATGTAGCATATTTTGACTTTAGAATGTGTTTAAATGTTCTTTAATAAATCAAGTTAACAATTTAAAACAGGAAGACTGGATGAGACTGCTTGATAAAAATAAAGGGAGTGTAATTAAAAGACGAGGTATGAATCTAGATCCTCTCACTTAGCCATCAGTAAAGTTATGAACCCCACCCTGTTACGTCCAAATGCCTTCATGAATGCCACAAAAGTAGTTCCTCCATGCTCACACACCCTCTAATGTGTAATGTGCCATTCAGCGATCAGTTCATTCTCCTTTTCTTGTGTCTTATTGTGTGCATGACACCTGAGATCTGTGTGACAAACACTAATTGAACTGTACCTATTCACCTTTCCTGTTCGCTGTGCTGGAGAGGAAGTAATGCCAGTCAGAAAAATATTAAAAATGATTAAGTTTTGTGTGTGTGTGTGTTAATGATTTGAAACCCATTTCACTTATTTTGCAGGTCATTGTGTATTCTACGATGGAATGTGCAAAGAAAAGTCAAAGTTTTTATGTGATTTAAACAAGTTAATGATAAAAGAGAGATATAAATAACACATAGACTGAAGGGACTACTTATATGACAAATTAGTTTCTATGGAAAATGTATCTGTAGGCATGACTCAGTAAAACATTTGGTTGTATTCTGAATGTGAATGAGGAAATAAGGTAATTTTCTGCCCATTAAGTAATTTCAGGGGCGTGTTGTTTACCGAGAAATGAAAATTCTGTCATCTTTTACTCACTTTCATGTCGTTCCATACCTGTACGAGACAAACGATCACAGAAGAAGATATTTTGAATAACATTTTAGCTGTTTTTGTCTATATAAAATATACTTACCAAGTTGTCTCAAAATCAATTTGGATGCTGACGCTTAATTCTGACAATACCCCTTTGAATCTCTGCTTGCAATTTATCCTTTACTAACATCCTTTAAACAGTTTCCTTCAAGATCTTTCTCCTGAAAAAAATAACCTTATTTCTGTCCTTTTCTTTTTGTCTGCTTTTATCTCTTCTACAGTCACATGACATCAGACCCTTTCTTCTGCCTCTCCGCTGCAGTAAAATCCTCTGATTTGTGTCTTACCAGGCAAGTTTAGATGCTGATACTCTGTCTAATACTGCCTGGTAATGCCATCAATCACAAGGAATTTGATCACCATTTTTCCTTTTCCTTCCTTACTGCCACAAAGGATGAGTTTTTCATTTATTTATTTACTTTTTACACAGTGTTTAGAGTTATTATCTTTAAAAAAAAAAAAAAGTATTTTAAATGTTGTAACGGATATATGTAATTTTCTTAAACATGTATTAAAGAATATGGTTCTGACTCTTCATACTGTATGTATGCTTATTTTGCTTAAATGCACACTACATGTACATTTATTGTATATTTTGGTCAATAAACAATAAAAGTGAATTACAATCAAATTGATATTTGACTTTGTGTGTCATTTTGTATATGAAACACAGGATTGACACATTTTGACCAATTTTTTACACTTTTTTTTTGTGATTGCTGAGGATTTTTAGACATAGTTGAAATTACATAATTCAACTTGTGTGCCAGGTATAATTTATTGTATTTTTTTAAATAACAGATTTGAGCAATTATATTTTTGTCTGATCAGACAAAGTTATCACACTATACCTTTCAACATTTACTTTCCACAAAAACGTGCAGAGCAATAGATAGCCAGTAAAATATTTTAGAGCAGAGCAAAGCCAATTAAATATTTTAGAACAGAGCAAAACTAGAAAAATATACTACTATATAGGCTAGATATATTATCATACTACAATATATTGCCAAATGTTTGGGACACCCCCTTCTAACGAACAGGTTTGACTACTTTAGTCATTTCAATCAAATCTTAATGTTTAAGCATATAATGATATTCTAGGGAATTGTGTGCTTCTAGTTTTATAGCAACAGTTTAGACAGAACCCTTTTCTATTCTAACATGACAATGCCTCTGTGTATAAGGCAAGGTTCAAAAAGAAATGATTGGTTCAGTCAGTGTGGAAGAACTGTGTCCCAATACTTTTGGCAATATAGTGTATAAACATTTTGGACTGTTTTGGTTTATATAGAGAGAGTGTATGATGTGGATGGAACTCAGACAGCATGACTTTATCTTCCAGTCCACTAGATGGCAGCACTTACATCATGTGGTATTGACGGTTTACAATAACGAATAAACCGAACTGGGCTACTACTTCCTTATCACGCTTTGCGAAATAATATACAAATACAATTAATACTATCTAACAAACCGTATTTGTTGACCAACAGACATGTCTGGAATTCCGCCGGATTCTTGGCAACCCCCCACAGTATCGCTGGACACAACGTGAGTCGCAGAATAGACATTAGTACGTTAATAGATTTGTGAATGAATGAGTCACGTCTTGATAACACAGAAGTAAAGCTGTGATCGTTGGTTTACTTGTTTCATTATTTATAGATGTAGAAAAACATAAAGCTTTGCCGCATGTTTGTATTGAACAAGTTAAAGATCTAATCACGTTGGTCAGTTGTACTGGTTAGATTGTTTTAGATCAGAGATGGTGCTGGGATTCCCAACTCATTCGGTTCTTTCGAACTCAAAATTCACGGTGATTCTTTTGCGTTGTGACGTAATTACGTCTTCCCGTATTAATTTTAATTATATACATTTTAAGTTTATTTTCACTTTTAAATCTCTAAAAGATGTTGCATGTTTTACATACAGAAGCTAGATGATGCCGTGTGTTGTGAATTTCTATATTCTGCATGGCAAATACTACATTCACAAACAAAAATTTGCAAAATGTATAACTTACCAAAATGTGACTGACTTTTACTAGAAGAGGAGTCACTGAAAAAGTCATTGATGCTTATTTAAAGAAAGAAAGAAACCCTATTAAACTTTATGGAGAAATATTTACAATGTAATACCCCTACTCTACATACCTAAATATTACGGATTTTGAATGGAAAAATTACGATTTTTTTTCTCTCTTTCCTTCTTTCTTACCAGAATGGTAATACTTTAAAGGGATCTTTACTTGTCTTTTATCAATTTTGTCTTAAAAAATAAAAAATAATAATTTGCAGCTACTTAGCATATTATGACCAACCCTCACTTTACACTGTCTTTCCAGGATGGGAACTATCGTTCTAGAACTGTACTGGAATCATGCGCCAAAAACCTGCAAGAGTTTCGCAGAGCTGGGCAGAAGAGGATTTTACAACAACAACAAGTTCCACCGCATCATCAAAGACTTCATGGTTCAAGGAGGCGATCCAACAGGGACAGGTGAGGATAAAAGGAATACTAATCATTCAACACTCCTTTTAGATATTTCATTTGACAATTCCATAAGATGAATCACAGTACGCTGAATTAAGTGGCTGTTGAGAAATGGAATAAAGGTGGTGAATATGTTTTATCAAGCGAAACAATCTACCTTGTTGTCAATACAATGGACTTTAATTTTAATTTACTGTCAGTTTGTAAAATGTATTTATATAAAAATGTATTTTATATCTGCAGGTCGTGGTGGTGCATCTATATATGGCAAGCAGTTTGAAGATGAATTGCATCCAGAGTTGAAATTTACAGGTGAGTAATATAACAATTAATGCATGAGTAGATTAAATAGTATTGTTAAAAGCACTGCTATTTATAAAACTATGAAAAGTTTGTAAGCTGCTCAATAGATCCCATAAGTAGAATAAATTGCTAGGTAAATATTACTTTTATAAAAAAACTAAAAATATCCAGCATAATAACTAGTTTACAGCTTAAGTTTTGATATTACTAATCAGCCAGTGCTTGATTTATTTATATATTTTGTAGGTGCTGGAATTCTCGCAATGGCCAATGCAGGGCCAGATACAAACGGAAGCCAGTTCTTCCTCACGTTGGCTCCCACACAGTGGCTGGATGGGAAACACACTATATTTGGACGGGTCTGCCAGGGCATTGGAGTTCTTAATCGTATTGGCATGGTTGAAACCAACAGTCAGGACCGCCCTATGGATGACATTAAAATTCTCAGAGTGAATCTACCTAACTAAGACGTCTGCTTGCATAACGTTTTATGTCTTATTTTTGTACAGTCCTTTTATTACATTAAACTTTCAGAGTTTTCATAAAATATACTCTCTGCTCTCTTGATTCCCCCAGTACAAACCCATGGCCACATGGTGGTGTCTTAACTATATGAGGTTCATTACAGAAAATGTCTATTTAATGTGTACATTCCTTTACATTACAACAAATGACTCAGAAAGGTTAAGAATTATTTGGAGATGTAATTGGAGATGACAATCATGATTTCAGCACAGTCACACTGCATTAGTTGATCATAGATTTGAAAAGCTTTCTTTGAAACAGAACAAGAGAAAACTTGATCATACAATTTCTCATATCAAATATAGAAATAAAGCTTACTCATGGCACAGCACAAGGTCACCAACAGAATATGCAATCATAAATCGTGTCTTTTCTAACTCCTGGTAGTGATGCTAATTATTAAATATTCAATATTTAAAACTGTATATTGAGTAAATGTTAGGTGAAAAGCTCTAAAAAGAGTTAAACAGAAATAGCACACACAACATGGCCTAGCAGTGACTTATTTTGGCAGAACATCAGTTGGAACCAATATCACCATAATCCTGGTTTTCTGGACAGATGTTTTATGATCCTAGACTTCAAAGGATTTTTATGGAAAACCCACATTTCAGAATGCAGCTATCCTGGATTAAGCTTAATCTGTGTCTATGGAAAAAAGTAAACAAAGCCATAGAGGTTATGACCCACAAAATCCTATTATTGTTGGGGCTTAAAAATGGGTGCTTGTTGCCTATGAGTAGTATAAATTACTTGAAAGCATTGCTTTTTATCATCTGGGAGATTGGGAAAATGACCAGACAGAAATAAAAAGAATTTCTCTCTTCAGTCTGTACATTGTCTCTCTAAAATGCATGAAACACACTTCTATATAAATAAAGATACGTATGATTTACAGACTAATCTGAAGGATGTTAAAAAGATTCCTCCACTACATATTCTGATACATGTTTAATTTTTTTTTAATTTATACTGTTTTTGTTTTACATGTATAATAAATCTAAAAAGATACTAGAATATGAGTTTAAAAACTACTATAAAGACAACATAGTTCAAAACATACAACTATAAAAATGCATATGTCACCCTGTCCATGACTTGTATTTTCCAAAAACCTTGGTGCTGATTAAGCACATTTTACATAATGCCCTCAAGGTATGTGAAACACTGTATATCACTGAAAGAAATATCAATAAAGCTCTTACCATGGATCACATAAAAACAATGCCTGAAGGCTCAATTTATCTCAGAGCAGGTTAACTTGCATGAGAAAATCATAAAGAAAAATTCTAATAAGCTGTCCCCTGAGAATACCCAGCTGTCAAAATGCATGACTGCTTTGTTTCATTATGGCCGCTCTGCTTTAAGGCAATACATGTACCGTATGTGTTTGTAAAGTAAAAGTATCTGCATCTGTAAAGGCAAGATTCAGTGTTTGCTATGAAACAAATAATCATTGCTTTTTTAAAAGTATTTTGTAAAAAGGTGGGCTCACAATCAGCACTAATAGATTACAGTCCATAAATAAATGTTTTATATAAAACAAGGCACTATTAACTTTATGCAGAAGGAAGGATATATGCAGTTGTATCAGCTGTTGTCTTACTTTTGCCTTTTTAATCTATTAGTTTACCTCTCACTAGGCCACATACTGTAACAAATTTTTTTTTTACCGCCCTATGGATGACATTAAAATTCTCAGAGTGAATCTACCTAACTAAGACGTCTGCTTGCATAACGTTTTATGTCTTATTTTTGTACAGTCCTTTTATTACATTAAACTTTCAGAGTTTTCATAAAATATACTCTCTGCTCTCTTGATTCCCCCAGTACAAACCCATGGCCACATGGTGGTGTCTTAACTATATGAGGTTCATTACAGAAAATGTCTATTTAATGTGTACATTCCTTTACATTACAACAAATGACTCAGAAAGGTTAAGAATTATTTGGAGATGTAATTGGAGATGACAATCATGATTTCAGCACAGTCACACTGCATTAGTTGATCATAGATTTGAAAAGCTTTCTTTGAAACAGAACAAGAGAAAACTTGATCATACAATTTCTCATATCAAATATAGAAATAAAGCTTACTCATGGCACAGCACAAGGTCACCAACAGAATATGCAATCATAAATCGTGTCTTTTCTAACTCCTGGTAGTGATGCTAATTATTAAATATTCAATATTTAAAACTGTATATTGAGTAAATGTTAGGTGAAAAGCTCTAAAAAGAGTTAAACAGAAATAGCACACACAACATGGCCTAGCAGTGACTTATTTTGGCAGAACATCAGTTGGAACCAATATCACCATAATCCTGGTTTTCTGGACAGATGTTTTATGATCCTAGACTTCAAAGGATTTTTATGGAAAACCCACATTTCAGAATGCAGCTATCCTGGATTAAGCTTAATCTGTGTCTATGGAAAAAAGTAAACAAAGCCATAGAGGTTATGACCCACAAAATCCTATTATTGTTGGGGCTTAAAAATGGGTGCTTGTTGCCTATGAGTAGTATAAATTACTTGAAAGCATTGCTTTTTATCATCTGGGAGATTGGGAAAATGACCAGACAGAAATAAAAAGAATTTCTCTCTTCAGTCTGTACATTGTCTCTCTAAAATGCATGAAACACACTTCTATATAAATAAAGATACGTATGATTTACAGACTAATCTGAAGGATGTTAAAAAGATTCCTCCACTACATATTCTGATACATGTTTAATTTTTTTTTAATTTATACTGTTTTTGTTTTACATGTATAATAAATCTAAAAAGATACTAGAATATGAGTTTAAAAACTACTATAAAGACAACATAGTTCAAAACATACAACTATAAAAATGCATATGTCACCCTGTCCATGACTTGTATTTTCCAAAAACCTTGGTGCTGATTAAGCACATTTTACATAATGCCCTCAAGGTATGTGAAACACTGTATATCACTGAAAGAAATATCAATAAAGCTCTTACCATGGATCACATAAAAACAATGCCTGAAGGCTCAATTTATCTCAGAGCAGGTTAACTTGCATGAGAAAATCATAAAGAAAAATTCTAATAAGCTGTCCCCTGAGAATACCCAGCTGTCAAAATGCATGACTGCTTTGTTTCATTATGGCCGCTCTGCTTTAAGGCAATACATGTACCGTATGTGTTTGTAAAGTAAAAGTATCTGCATCTGTAAAGGCAAGATTCAGTGTTTGCTATGAAACAAATAATCATTGCTTTTTTAAAAGTATTTTGTAAAAAGGTGGGCTCACAATCAGCACTAATAGATTACAGTCCATAAATAAATGTTTTATATAAAACAAGGCACTATTAACTTTATGCAGAAGGAAGGATATATGCAGTTGTATCAGCTGTTGTCTTACTTTTGCCTTTTTAATCTATTAGTTTACCTCTCACTAGGCCACATACTGTAACAAATTTTTTTTTTTTTTTTTCCAATATCAAAAACTTAATCAATTTTCCCATTAAGACTAATTGACTGAACTGCTATTTAATATATAGGTACAATTGATGTAATGGCAGTTGAACATTAAAGGTTGTCTGGGGTCTTTTCTCTGTCTGTACAGGATGACAGAGTATAATGATGTGCCGAGGGTCTCTGAGACTGAGGTAGATCCTCTGCTGGAGTGCAAGCCAACTGGAGACACTGAGGGCAACACACACAAAACATTTTTCACTTATCCCTATTACATTTCAATCCATAGGAAATGAAAGAAATTCATTCCTGTTGTGAAACAACTGTTGCCTGCTGGTTCTGTTAAAGGTTTCAGAAACATTTCCAGACATTAAAATTTTCAATAAAAAAGCATTTATTTTAAATTTTCTTGACAACACCTACCTCCCAGAAAGTCCCTTTTCCCATGTAGAGTTTGTAAATCATGTTAATGGGGATGAGAGAGAGAGAGGATGCTGTGAGGAAACAGCCAATACCGTATGCCCACCACGGATACATATATGTGTTATTAAACTTCAGGGGACTGTACTTGACCAGAGAGAAGATAAAGGTGCCCTACAGGACACAACTGACAAAAATGTAGTTTGATTCTTTTGTTTGTTTGTTTGCTTTTTACATATGGTGCATATTAAATAGTGTGTTTCACTCAAATGTGTTCCCATTTTACCCTGTAATAGAAACAGACTTACTACGCAGACAGAGGGGGTGACATAGAGCCAGCAGTACTTCATCATTGGCCAAGGTTTGTAGCCAATCATGTCTTCTATGTTCTCATAGAATCGGTCAGCACCTTGGAGAGAATAAGCACATAAAGCCCAATGAAAAAGTAGTAAGTACAATTTAAGGCATATTTAAGTGTGGGCTACTCACCATATACCCAGCCAATGGCCACAGACTGACATGTAGCCAGGAACAGGAGAGTGGTTCCACTACACACGTAATGATCAAACAACTGAATGATGTACAGACCACCCTGTGAAACAGAAAGTAGGATACTTATAAAAGCAATGATATTCTAAAGAACAGTATGCAAAGCCATAGACTGTACATGTTTGATCTCAGTGTAACATAAGTGAATTGCAAATCTGAACTGATTTAGGGTTGACTGTAAGGTTGCTTGTTGATTTTTAATTTATTAGCTGAGTTAGGGTTTGAGTTAGGGTTAGGGTTAGGGTTAGGGTTAGGTTAGTTTAGGCCCACCTCTGTGATCATGAAGAGGCCCATCAGGTAGCAGACAAGGCAAATCCCTAAAAGCAGCAGCTCTCTTCTAAAACCATGTCTCAATACCGTGGGAAAGATGTCTGTCACTGATGTCACTATGCTCTCCAGTCCAACAAACTGAGTGACACCAAAAAGGACATTGGATGGGGAGGCAGGAACAGGAGGAAGAGCAAAGCAACAGATGTTAGGCTAAGAAAGAGAAGGAGGTCTAACCTGGCTGTCCAAGCCCAAGAGGATGATCATGATAAAGAAACACACAGCCCAGAACTGAGACCATGGCAACATTGTCACTGCCTGAGGATACACTATAAACACCAGTCCTGGACCTGACAACAGCCAAGGGAGGAGGTACAATGACCAACACGACCTAAAGTATCTTACAGTATCCATGCATTACACCTTTCATTAAATAGCGATCAAATAAATAATGGGATGTGAACTAAAACCCAGTAGGATAAAAAATAAAGGAGTCTGCCTTAATTTGTTTGATTATTAAAGACCATTGGCATAGGCAGTGACAATTACGTATTAAAACAAAAAAATGTTATTCAATTTACATTTCTATTTGATAGTTTATTTGGTATGTTGGAATGTATTGTTCAAAAAAAGAACAATAAAAAAAATAAATTCTTACCAGACTCGGCCACAAGGGATATGTCCACCCCTTGCTCCTGTGCCATGTGTCCCAGAACAGAGAAAATGACAAACCCACCTAAAAAACTGGTTCCGCTGTTCAGCAAGCAGAGGTAGAAAGAGTCCCTGTAGGATTTTTTTTTTTAGAAATGCTCAAATTAACACAGTCACATCAAAATAGTGTGTCTTTTGTGTAAAAATTGTACAATAATGTGTAATATTTGATATATATATATAGAGAGAGAGAGAGAGAGAGAGAGAGAGAGAGAGAAATCTATATAAAATTCTATAATAGAAAAATAAAAAATAATAATAATATTTATAACATATACATAGATAATTATATTACTAAGATGATTATTTTAATAAATAATCAATTAGCCTAAACCTACACTATAGACCTCAAACTTCACATAGCAAATAGTGTGTCTTTTGTGTAAAAATTGTACAATAATGTGTAATATTTGATATATATATATAGAGAGAGAGAGAGAGAGAGAGAGAGAGATGAGAGAAAAGGACCAATTTCAGAACTACAGATTAAATTAATCTCGTTTATCAGTAAAATATTATACTTCATATTATGCACACTCACCTATAACAGTTATTGTTATACTGATTATAGCTTCCAAGGGAGCTGAGGTATCCAAGACATATGGCGTAAGAGTAAAAGATTTGAGTCCCAGCATCCATCCATACCTTACAAAAAGACCAAATGAGCTATACAATTCAGAAAGAGCAACATAAAAAACAGGATATAGCAAAAAAAAATAAAACAAATTGAGGTGGTTGATTAATTTATTAATCCAGATTTTCAGTAAACCATTCTAGGCTTTCAAATGCCTTTACCTGTGGGTCAGCTAGCCGTGTCAGATCTGGGTACATGTAGTAGTGGATGCCGTTGACGGCACCAGGTAAAGTGACCCCTCGTAAGAGCAGTATCAGGAGCATAACGTAAGGGAATGTTGCTGTGAAATAGACTGCCTATAAATATAATAAATATTTTAGTTTTTTAGCTTTTAATTGAAAGTAATATACAGTACCTGGGTATTGCATGCTAAAAATTGTTTCCTGATACTGGTAATAAAAAGATTTGAAATATTTACATATTTAAGCCATTTGCAGGACATTTTGTCATTACGCTCTTAGCATTTTCTTAACAGGTAGTACGAATGTGTGTAACCTTCCCAGTAGATTTCACGCCTTTCCAGATGCAGAAGTAGATCAGGATCCAAACAAGTAAGAGAATAAGAGCCAAGTCCCACCTTACTGTGCCCAAATGATGTATTCCACTGGACAGTTGCAAAACTCTGTGACTGAACACGCAGAAAGCATTTAAACGATATAATAAAACAGTGAGTTGGCTGACTTATATATGTGAAATGATAGACACAATCAAAACATTTTCATATTCATACACCATGGTACACCATTTTAACATGGTACCATGTCCAGTAAAATCTATAAAATGTAACTGTTATTTTATTTTATTTTCAGTGTATGTTCATTGCATGATTTTTATTTAACTCACCGCCAGAATTCCATCACAGAGGAAGAAGCATTAAGAGGAGATGTCCAGCCTGAACTAGAATTCTTCCCACTAAGCACAGTACAAGCATCTAACACCAAAGAGATACAAATGGATGAAAGTATATAACATAGTGCTAACAATCATGAAGAAGCCATATACACCCAGACCTAACCTGATGAAATTTATCAAAACATCTGGTTCATACATAGTAGCTAAACAAGATTCTATACATTTCCTACTCTATTCCTGGCATAAGCATCAATGTTTGGTAAAAGAGGGTGCAAAGGGAAAAATACATTATCTAATAATATAAGTAGTTGCCGTGTGTGTACTGACACATTTAATATAAACAATGTAATCACAATAAAAAAATTCACAAACTTGCGTGAAAATGCTAGCTATGACAACTTGATTAAATTGCTCCAGAACATATATAAAATGTCCTACTTTGACTAGATTTTTAAAAAAAGAAAAGATTAATGTGCCAGCACCCCATTAAAAAACCCAACCTATGAAAAAATATAATTGTGATTCAAGGCCTACATTCATACAAAGATACATACATCTGACCTTTAACCAAATGTACCTGTGTTCCACAGATTGCTGCAGCTGGCCCAGGGCAGTTCCACACTGAAGGCTGAGAAGAGGTACAGGAAGGCCCAGACTATGATGATGATGTAGGTAATTGAGCCATAGACAATAATAATTTGACTGGCATAACCCATTCCTGAAAAAGAGAGCTGTGTTAACACTGACTTTTTAAACAAATGTTACCTTATTTTACTTGCCAATGAATTGAAATCATGTAACATACAGTATACAATAAAAATATGAAAAAGTATATGCTAGAGATAGAGGACGCTGTTTAACATTTTATAACTTATAGTTTAGCAATTAGCAATAAAAGCTTGGTGTTGTGGATCACTAAATTAGTATAATAGGTGAAAACTAGTTTCTGCAATAAAATGTAATTGCTGAAAAAATAAATTATTTTTCATATAAATTGAAATTTATACTATTAACACATTGAATTAAAGACCACAGAAACACTGTTAGCAAATGCATTACATTTCATACAACAGCAGAATCAAGTCTGTAATTACAAGTCACAAAATATTTAAAAAAGCGAGAAGGGTCTGGCTGCAGCCTCGCACTTGCACTCTCAGACTTGCATTCTCAGACACTTGCGCTTCCGCTAGCAACGTCACTTGCAGGCTTTATTTTTTATTTTGTTCTATTTTTTATTACTTTTTGTTTGAATCTATCAACATTTTACAACAGTAGCCAGGTGGTGAAGACAAGAAAAAAGAAACTAAATTACAATGTCACTTGCAATCGCCACTTGCACTCTCCGCTACCTGCGACGTCACTTGCAATCGACACAAATGGTGCGTGTTGCCAATGGAGACAAGATGCTGTGGTGATTAAACGATTAAAACTAATTTAGTACTATAACATACAGGGTCCTGCAAGAAAAAGACAAGACCCACAAATCCGTGACCACAGAACCACAGATGCGCAAAGTCTCTCGTTAAGCGTTTTCCTCCTGTAGAAAAACATAAACACTTAACATGGCGTAATGTATTAAGATGCTATTAAAATATCAAATTAAATATACAATTTATTAATATAATGAATATGTATATAGTATTTTCCTCCCATACCGCAAAACGTGGCATAATGTGGCATAATGGACTAAAAAGGCCAAACTCAATATGCTCCTCTACATTATTAATATACATAACTAATATATACATGCAAGCAGGTGAGCCTAGAATAAACGCAACACGCAGAGTTTCGTGTTAAGCGTTTTTCCATATAGAATAAACTGATAACTATAAATTGAATTTGATCTTTCAATTGAACTTAATGTATCTTAATACATTACGCCATATTAAGTGTTTATGTTTTTCTACAGGAGGAAAACGTTTAACGGGAGACTTTGTGCATTAAAAGAAATTGTGCATATTCTGCTGTTCTGTGGCGACGGATTTGCGGGTCTTGTCTTTTTCTTGCAGGACCCTGTATGTTATAGTAAAATTAGTTTTAATCGTTTAATCACCACAGCGTCTTGTCTCCATTGGCAACATGCACGATTTGTGTCGATTGCAAGTGACGTCGCAGGTAGCGGAGAGTGCAAGTGCAAGTGACATTGTAATTTAGTTTCTTTTTTCTTGTCTTCACCACCTGGCTACTGTTGTAAAATGTTGAGCGATTCAAACAAAAAGTAATCAATAAATATAACAAAATAAAAGCGGAAGCGCAAGTGTCTGAGAGTGCAAGTCTGAGAATGCATGTCTGAGAGTTCAAGTGCAAGGCTGCAGCTAGACCCTCTTGAAAAAAGCGGAATATTAACTATATGCTACAAACCTTTATTTATTTCAAAGAGACATATGTATATATGTAATTTCACTACATTTTAAGAAGCGTCACATAATGCATACAAACTGAGAAGTGAGCAGCAACCCACCTTCAAAAAGAGGACAGACCTTTCTCCAACATGTGATGCCTCCCTGACTTGTATACTGACCCAAAGATGTCTCAAGCACAAAAAGCGGGATACCACAAGTGAGCAGGTACAGGACATATGGAATGAAAAAAGCCCCTAAGGATTTAAGAGAGTCATTAAAATATTATATACTATATATTATATCATATTAAAAATAGATAGAATTATATTAATAATAGATAGATAGAATATTGTTTAGGAAAAAAGTTCCTGTTTTATGATTAATGTTACCCACCTGGAATACAAATGTAATTCACATAGAAAGGTGTAACTGATTGTGAATATTAACTGGCTTTATAATATAATAAACAAGCACAGGGATTTATTTTAGTATATTTGCTGCCGAAGCAAGCATGCACAGGGATTTATATGTAAACTAACAAACAGATGATTTATAAATAAATGCTTTTTAATAAATTCAGATTATGTAGTCCCTTAGTCTCACATAAAATTAAAACCATAACCAAACCTATCATAAACTATCTAAAGTATTGTCCAAAACTACTTACCTCCTCCATTTTTATAGCAAAGATATGGGAACCTCCAAACATTTCCAAGCCCGATTATAGCTCCGGCCACAGTCAGCAGAAATTCGATCTTGTTTGCCCATTGGCCTCTCTCTTCGGGACTTAAATCAGCCTGTTGGTTCCCTGTCCGCCTGGTGGAGGAGCCTGCCATTCTCACAGTGTTTATGCCTGTGTCTGTCAGCGCTTATGTAGGTGTGTGTGTGTGTGATTCGAAGAAGGGTGCTTGTGTATTAGCGTGATTCTTTACCACAGCTTTTAAGCATTACCAGGGGTGGGCGGCGGGAGCTGAGGCTGTCAGGTGTTTTTATCCTGAGGGCGAGAGTAGAGATGTGTTAACTTGTTCTTCCTCTTAGTTTATTAGTTCTGTGACTACAGGCATTTTTAATTAAAAAAAAGGTTTCTTCTCAGCAGTCATCAGTCATGCCGTGACCTGTGCAGTTCTTCCAGTGCCCTTTACTCAGCTTCTGGTTATGGAGGGTATGAGGGGTTGATCTGCTGACTAGTAACCCGACAGCTGCTAGCCATTATCTCTGTACTTTCGTCTGTGTTCAGTGATTTCTGAGACATGGGGGAAAAATGGGTACCTGCCACTAGCAATTTTTCCATTTTGATTATAACTTGAATGCTCTTAAAAATGTACTCTTTGATTTCTCTTTATAAAAAAGTTCTACCCCCTAAAATCATTTTAGACCAGCAGAACTTTATACTTCCTATACTGTTGGCTAAAATGGAGGTTAAATCAACTTGAAAGTAAAGTAGAAATATAAATATCTATCTCTTATAGAAACATTACAACTGTGTCCTGGCATAAGGAATTTCACAATAGAATATTCTGTTGGTACCATAAGATTTTAATGATATTATTTACATTTATTTTTTAAATTTAATTTTACAAAGTAATTGTGTTTACAATCCCAATATTTCACAACTATGATAAATCAGCTTTGACACATAGTAAAGAAATTGTTTGAGATTTGTGTATGTTTATCTAACAAATAAGGGGTCTTTTATGAATTTACTCTTTGAATTAAATATTAAGGTGCTGTTTTTTCCTACTGCCATTTAAGGAGTCTGATATGAGGAATGTCACATTTTGATTTAGACTGTGTTTATGGCTTCTGTTCATTGCTTTCATGGGAGACATTCATATCTGAGAAGTGCTTGGTTATGACTATAAGCTGCATTAGCAAGGTCAAGATGGCCTTGTGTTAAGAATAAACTACTCAAAAATATGATTTGATGCATAATTTAATAATAGTAAGGATCAAGCATTGCAATAAATGATGCAAGCTTTAAGTTCTCATACTATCTTGGATGAACTTAGTGTTTTTATAACTTAATTTGACCTGTAAACTTGCTCTGCAACCTCTTTGTCTCTATTGTCTTGACTCCGCCCTCCTTACAAAATTCATGCTTATATCATCTCAATAAATGACTAATGGGAACATTACACAACAGCTTTTATAACACAGGATTTTATATAACTCAGGATTGAACTGTTTTTAAAAAAATATCTGTTATTTAAGAGTTGAATCATCTGAGTGATTACAGATTCTTTGGAATTCCCATTTTTCCTGCTGGATTAGGTGAAGGATGAGAAGGCACTGTAGATTACATACAGTGGGTACGGAAAGTATTCAGACCCCCTTAAATTTTTCACTCTTTGTAACGAAGGAGTGGCTTCTTAACAACTCTGTGACTGTTCTTGAATGGCCCAGCCAGAGCCCTGACTTAAACCCAATTGAGCATCTCTGGAGAGACCTAAAAATGGCTGTCCACCAACGTTTACCATCCAACCTGACAGAACTGGAGAGGATCTGCAAGGAGGAATGGCAGAGGATCCCCAAATCCAGGTGTGAAAAACTTGTTGCATCTTTCCCAAAAAGACTCATGGCTGTATTAGATCAAAAGGGTGCTTCTACTAAATACTGAGCAAAGGGTCTGAATACTTAGGACCATGTGATATTTCAGTTTTTCTTTTTTAATAAATCTGCAAAAATGTCAACGATTCTGTGTTTTTCTGTCAATATGGGGTGCTGTGTGTACATTAATGAGGAAAAAAAATTAACTTAAATGATTTTAGCAAATGGCTGCAATATAACAAAGAGTGAAAAATTGAAGGGGGTCTGAATACTTTCCGTACCCACTGTACATTAACTGAATGACATTTATTAATTGATGTATTGTATAAGCCGGTACAAAATGCCTCTTAAATATTTTCTATGAGTAAAAATGTGATGAGAAAAATGTCTTAAAATTGTCCGCTTGGCAATCAGATTAAATTCAATAAAATTCAAGGTATTTAGTATTAAAATAGTATTTCATTAATATACAATACAACTGTTATCTATATATCAGTGAAATCATAATAATCATTCTATAATTTGTGGTAGTTTATTACCAGCAATTCAATTTAATCACACAATAATGTAGTCCTGTAGCTTTACAAACTGTCAGATAGATTAACACTGATAAGCAAGGCGAGTTTTGTACGAAAATTATTCAAGTATTGACAATTTAATTACACTTAATTACATCAAGTGTATGAAAATGTTTCGACACCTTTGGCAAATTCTTCTAGAATTACATCAGCCATGCCTGTCAATTTTTATGATGATATTTTGCACAACTTCTGCGCAGTTAACATATCTTACTCAGCCTAGATGTCAGAGCACCTGACTGTAGTGCAGAACCAACGTCTATATTTTCTTTTTAAAATTAAATAATAGAAAAAAGGTTAAATCATTATTTGTTGCAATATGTGTACATTATAGTTCGTTCAATTAACAAAATATTAATGAATCAAAATTTGGTCAAATAGAATTATTGCTCTAACTAAACATCCAATTTATTTTGCGTTGTATACACCTTGTTAAGAACATTGTACACATCCACATTTTTATTTTGCTTGTCAGATAATTATACATAATATCATAATAGTCTGAAGTGCATCTTGACATTTTTAGTTCATGTTTTGTTTTCCTTCATTCTCTGCAGTTACAAGCGGTAAAACAGTAAAATATGATAATAAAAACAACCATTATATAGCCCATTTAGTTTGTATCCCCAAAGAATTTAAAACAAACAAACAAATCATCATGTGTCTTGTTTTGGTGGTTTGCTATATAAATATGAAACAGTTAAATATGATACAGTTAAATAATTGGTACTTTGTTTAAACATACTTAACTGTTACAGGGTGAAGTTGCATTCTCAGGTGCAGTTAAATGTGAAAACCTTTCTTTTACTGTTAGATCATGCCTCCATGCCAGAAATATCAGGTCCAGCCCTGGATGCCAAATCCTGTCAGAAAATATCCATTTTGTCTGGTAACAGAACAACTTGTAGGCAAATTGTCTAATACCCAAAACCCATCATCACCAGCGAGTCTTGTCTAGAACTTGTCTGGTACCCAAAACTGCATTAATAGTCTTCTATCAGCCAAGAAGTTGACTGAGTAAAGCCAGAGAAGAGTAGAAGCAGGAGATGAAGAGTTTATTGAATAATCACTTGCGTATGTTTTAGTGCTTAGACTTCTTCTGACCAGTAAAAAGTGTTATTATACCACAAGCCATAGCAACGGAAAATCACTACTTCACAACTGTGACATTAAAAACCTTGAAAAAAAAGTAATTCGCTTATCTCTTATACTCATGAAGACAAATAGCCCTTGAAACCACACACCGTAAGACTAAACAACAATGTAAAAATAATAATATTAAAACCAGTAATATAAATGACTAATCAATGGTTATAATGAATATTATAAATGATTATATGATTAAATTTAATAAAATGAAAAAATTTATTCTACTGAAGTGGTCTACGCCTCAGGTTCCACCTGATACTATGTGGATATAGTATCAGGTTTGGGGAGGGGAGGTATCCAAAGCACATCAACTTGTCACTGGGGTTCCTCAGGGATCAGTTCTTGGACCCCTCCTCTTCTCCATATACACAACATCACTGGGTCCCATCATACAGGCACATGGCTTCTCCTACCATTGCTATGCTGATGACACACAGCTCTATCTTTCATTTCAACCAGATGATCTAACGGTAGCTGCACGGATCTGTTTGTTTGTGTGTTTGTCTGATTGTTTTGATTGTTAGTGTTCGTATTATTTGAAAATCCTTAATAAAATTTTTTTTAAAAATTATTAAATGATAAATGATTATGAATGAATGAATGACTATAAAATAAAGTAAGTAAAACTCGACTCAAATGTATGATTGCTCTCCTGAAGCAAGACACACACAGTTTGCATTTGAGGATCCTTAGATCCGTCATTACCAAACTGCCAGTTTTGTGCGTGAGAGAGAGAGAGAGAGAGAGAGAGAGAGAGAGTACTAAAGTACAAAAGTACAAAATAACAAATATTTATTTGTTCTCAGAATATTCCAGCCTGATCTTGTTTATGGGAAAGGAACATTGGGCGTCCAAGGGTTTAGTCATTTAAGAAGGCTAATGTTTTTGTTCTTCATTAAATTATATCACAAATGTCTTAGCTGACAAAAACGTGTCCAAAAACAATAATAAAGGCAATTTAGCTAAATCAGAAATAACAGATTTTGGATGTTCTGTATGTCTAATGTTTACAAATCCAATTCAAACCAGACTTGTGGATGGTCTGAAAGCCAGTATCTTATCTCTGGATATGTTTCAATCCCATCAGTCAAACTAGGATTGCGTTTCAATTCCGTTTCCACCACTGTGACCTTACTGCTCAGTGCATCATGTAGCCTATATAAGCAGCTTTCTGCCAGCTTCTACATAACCTTAATAATGAGTAAATAAATAAGAAGAGATAATGTACAGTCAGCACAAAATAACCTGTATCAGTTTGTAGGCTATTTTGACATAATGGTCAATTTTGAGATATTGACCAATTCACATTATTTTCATTCTGCGTACTAACAATGCTACTCACCTAATGTTCATTTGAATTGAAATTATTTTATAATCTTACCTGTTATATAGAGCTTCCGCTAAGAAAACAGCACTTTGAGGTCTCATTTTCAAGACATTGAGACTCAAGTTGGCGCTATTTGGGTTTGTTTGAAAGAAGAGAGTCCGTGTGATGTGTGGTTTGCATAGGCGAAAATTACTAACGATTAATAGGCTATATACACGTGATATCAAATAATTATTAATAAGCTGTATTTTACTCTTTCTGAAGATTATGAGTGGTGCTTACCTGTGTAGGCCTACTGGCAGCCACAATGCCATGATGCCACTTATTAATTGGGGTTATTACAGGTGGTTCAGTCAGGCGTTCTCAGTAGGCTATTTTTACCAGGGTGTTATGGGTATTATGTTTTTTTTTTGTAATAGGCGTGATATAAAAAAAAAAAAAGATTAGAATTTAAAAATATAATTATTCATGTTCCTGACACATGACTTAAATCAAATCCCCCAAAATATTGAGAAATGTTTTTCATACCAAAATAGGCTACCAAAATACAGATGTTAAAACTAAACTGCACCTGAAAAGTGTCTAAGTGTTTCAAGTACAAAATGTAGCCTAAATGTGAAAAACAACTGAGTGTAATATGTTGATTTTATTTGGCTTTACTATTTGGTAGCTATTGAACTGGAAGGCTATCGACATGAAAACGTAACAATGATCAAAAAAGAGGAGCACATAACTTGTTTTATTTGCTTTGAATAGGTTTAATACATTTTTGGTGATAAAAGTCACTTTTTTTTTACTCTAAACATTTTCTTAAAATAAAACAAGACCTGATATTTTCTATATTCCAACCCAATGAGCAATAGTAATAATAAATGTTTAACTAATATGTTTTTATTAAATTAATTAAAATGAACATAAAAAAAAGTTGTTTTAGAACATTTATTAATTCCCATGTTAGATTATTTGTGTGTGTGTGTGTGTGTGTTTTTTGTCATTCCAAAGTCTAAACCAGGGGCCCGTTCTTTGTACGTCGCTAACTCAGTTAGCTGGATTTGATTGTTTACTATTTGGCATGATCTTGGATAGTTTGGTTCTTCGAAGCTCATCGCGGAGTTGCTGTCATAGCAACAGGTCCGTAAACTTAAACCTGCTCGGGAGCAGGCTTATTTCATGTAAACAGGATTAGATGTCATCTTTTTAAGCAGAATTGATACTTAAAATCTGTCCGTTACCAACGCTACTTTATTACAAGAGTACCCTACTAATCCACGGACAATAATTTAAAATAATAATCATTTAAAAATTAATTTAAAGATAATATAATAATGTTGTGTAGTCTTTAATAATATGGACACAGACAGTTTTACTCACTGAGAGATTTATTCGTCATAAAATTATTACTTCATAATTGTATTCAAGTCTTACGCACATGCTATACAGCAATTATCTCAGATAGCTCAATTCAGCCATACTAATCATCAACAGCAGGTGTGTTTGAAGAACCGAATTAGCCAGATCCTGATTAGCGCGATGATATTATCTTGGATGTGACATTTCATCTCGGATGTAATAAGCGACGTACAAAGAACGGGCCCCAGATTTTAACCTCCTAAGAATCATACATTTCTTTGTTCTTGCTCTTGTAGCCTTTGCTGCCATCTAATGTACTAAGTAGACAGCTCACAATGGAAAGAGTACATAAAGTTCACCATTTCTGTTTTTTTTTTCTCTCAAGAGCTATCCATCTTGTTCTCAGACATTCAAACATGCATCAGAGCAAACACTTGATGGCATTTCCAGTTTTAATTGTTGACATTTAATCACATTCATTTTATTATACAAGCCTTTCTCTTCAAAAGTTTATATGACTGAAAATAACATTCAACATGGGGCATGCCTGCTTTGCATTGTAAGAATGGGGAAGGGTTGCGACTGCAACATCAACAGACTATAGGAGATCTCCGATCTGTTTATCGAGACTGCAATGTCCATCTAATGGAATGCCTGTCAAGGCGTTGCTCTTTCTACAAATGGCTGTGGCAAAAGTAGTGTCTGTTGCGCCAACACAAACGAACACAGGAGAAGCTGACTGCAACTGCATACCCATATATGTTATGTACATAAACAAAATTACATACAAGAAAATGTAAATACTGTATATAAAGAAACAGTAAAAAAATCGAATCGAAATCGGAATTCTTGAGACGAAACATTAACATTAACACATCTTTTCATCAGGGAGGATAGAAACAGAGTGTAAATCACCTCATCTGAGCATTTTACAAGTCCATCTCTGTGTGGTACATTCATACAGAGAGTAAGACAGTTTGAGAGAGAGACAGTTTGAGGAGCTTCAGAAATGCAGTCTCCGGCAAAGAGTCCATGCATGGGCAGCTCTCGTTCTCTCTCTTTAACTGACACATTCACATTAATGTACAGTACATCACAGTCATTGAGCTTCGCCTAAGCTTTATTATGACAATGTAAATCTACCGCCAATAGGACAGGTCATTCGATAAAGTCACTGCGAAACCCTCTTCAAGTGGAATACCATCCCACGTTTAGATGAGAAAATTTTAACCTCCTAAGAATCATACATTTCTTTGTTCTTGCTCTTGTAGCCTTTGCTGCCATCTAATGTACTAAGTAGACAGCTCACAATGGAAAGAGTACATAAAGTTCACCATTTCTGTTTTTTTTTTCTCTCAAGAGCTATCCATCTTGTTCTCAGACATTCAAACATGCATCAGAGCAAACACTTGATGGCATTTCCAGTTTTAATTGTTGACATTTAATCACATTCATTTTATTATACAAGCCTTTCTCTTCAAAAGTTTATATGACTGAAAATAACATTCAACATGGGGCATGCCTGCTTTGCATTGTAAGAATGGGGAAGGGTTGCGACTGCAACATCAACAGACTATAGGAGATCTCCGATCTGTTTATCGAGACTGCAATGTCCATCTAATGGAATGCCTGTCAAGGCGTTGCTCTTTCTACAAATGGCTGTGGCAAAAGTAGTGTCTGTTGCGCCAACACAAACGAACACAGGAGAAGCTGACTGCAACTGCATACCCATATATGTTATGTACATAAACAAAATTACATACAAGAAAATGTAAATACTGTATATAAAGAAACAGTAAAAAAATCGAATCGAAATCGGAATTCTTGAGACGAAACATTAACATTAACACATCTTTTCATCAGGGAGGATAGAAACAGAGTGTAAATCACCTCATCTGAGCATTTTACAAGTCCATCTCTGTGTGGTACATTCATACAGAGAGTAAGACAGTTTGAGAGAGAGACAGTTTGAGGAGCTTCAGAAATGCAGTCTCCGGCAAAGAGTCCATGCATGGGCAGCTCTCGTTCTCTCTCTTTAACTGACACATTCACATTAATGTACAGTACATCACAGTCATTGAGCTTCGCCTAAGCTTTATTATGACAATGTAAATCTACCGCCAATAGGACAGGTCATTCGATAAAGTCACTGCGAAACCCTCTTCAAGTGGAATACCATCCCACGTTTAGATGAGAAACTGAATTAAAATCACTCGATGAGAGGTTCAATGTTGGTTTCATGGAAACAAAAAAACTGAAAGGTTTAAACTATTTCCCGTTTAGGGCAATAAGCACATTCAGTCATTATACATCTTGGAAATTTAGCAAAATCATGATTTCACATAGGGACTTACAGTACTTTCAGATGATTGCTCACCTCATTACAATTTCAGTGCATTTAACCTGGGTCTAACACGTAACTCAAGGGCTGATTTCCCTTGATGATGAATGAAATTAATGAGGTGTATGGAACGTTTAAAAACATAAAACAAATAAACCAAACAACAAAACAAGCATTTACACTCCAAAGCGGCCCCACGCAATCAAAAGTCAACACGGGATTCTAGTTAGTATGTGCTACTGTACCTTTAAATTTCCACTATAGCTACACGTTATTTTAAAAGAGTGGACAAAAATCACTTGTGGCACAATCAAGTTCTCTATGATCCCACACCTACAGACAAGATGACTAGATCTTTTTTTCCCTCAAGCCTGGTTTAAATACACATATAGCGCACGTTTATCAAGATGAGGCCTGAGAAAGACAGTAAACCCACTGCTGATCCAGTCCTTTCTGAATGCACACACAACTGTGACTTGTATCACAGAACATGTTCGTGAACAACTCAAACAAATTCTGATATGACTCCATTAGCTGTTATTGCAAAATGTTTATCATACCACAATACCAAAATATAGATGTTAAAAACTAGATCGATCCTCTGAAAAGTGTCTAAAAGTGTCCAAATAGTTAATCATCGCATTCTTAAAGTACAATATGTATGTGATTGTGAGTGTAATATGTTGATTTTATTTGGATTTACTATCTGGCAGCAATATTGTATTGAACTGCAAGGCTCTCAAAATGAAAACGTCACACCGATGTAGCATATAATCTTTAAATCATTTATTTTCACTTTTATTTTTAAATGTGAAAATTTTGGTGATACAAAAATAAATCACATTTATTACTCTGAACATTTTCCTTAAAAAACAAGATACTGGTACCTGACCCTTAAAATATTTTCTCTCAGTTATGCTCCTGGCAAAACATCTAAATCTACTGGGATGCCGTTAGTTTCCAGTGGAATTAAAATAGTAAGTACAACATTAGATATTTCTAAGTTATCAGTTATGATCAACTTTTTGCTAAAAATATGTGTACAATAAGTAAGGCCCACAAAGCCCTGCACTCAGAACAATATGGCTGCCAGTAAGATTTTGAAAAACTGGGTCTACATCCACGCCCAGCAAGTAAGATAAAAACCTCTGCTCTTGGAGGTCCCTAGCAAAATTTTCATAACTTCAGAAATGTATAGCTACATCAGTATCATTGGTGAGAGATAAATTCATTTGAGGGCTGAGTTAACAACCATAAAAAAGCAAAAGCTAAAATTGAAAAACAAATGATGTGTAACTATTTTAGAACACCAATGTGTTATAATAATAGCTGATTTATGAAATTCCAATGAAAAACAGCAGTAATGTTAGAGACTATAAAATATCACCTTTAACTAATTACTATAGATTCAATGGGATTTCATTGGGAATACACTGACATGTCTAGTTTTTTTAGTGTACTTGTAGACAAAATATTATCAAGCCCTGAACTGATCATGATGTAATTGTAAAGAACAGCTGCATTTATGTTTTACATGTTGCTGATTGTTAGCCCTAAAATTCAACATTTACCAATGGCACATAGTTCAGTGATATCATTATATTTTTTGGCACAATATGTTCAAATACAGTTATTATTCAACATGAAACTGCAGTTTGAAAAAGACATTAAATAATACCAAGGTAGATTCTGTGGTTTCCCATACCACCTTTGGTATCTCTAAAACGACTAATCTAACAACATGTTATCTACTTTACGAATAATTCAAATACAAAACAATAAATTAATTAATAAATAAACGAACAAACAGCTAGATAGATAAATAATTCTAAATTAAATAAATATGTTTTGCCTCATGATTCCTGGCATATTTTTTAAGATATAAAAAATAATTAACATTCTTACCTCTCAATATGCATATGGTGCTTTACGTAGCTTTACAAAACATAGATGTACATAAATACACTGGGATTCACAGAGAATTGTCACTTTCAGGTATATTGTCACTGGGGGTGTGAGAATAGCAGTTTTTTTTTACTTTAACTATTTAACTACTTTTACTATTTTTTGTTTTCTTTTTTCCTTGAAAATATTTATTTACTTATTTTCAATGCAAATATCCACTTTAAATTGCTCCTTCCGTTAAATTTCTGGAAAAATGAAAAACAATATCTGACCGTGTTCGGAGAAAAAAAAAATAGCAAAATAAAAAATGACTATCAGTGGTGCTAAGAGCAAAAGCTTGAGCAGATACTGAACAAAATAAGCTCATTTCTAGATCAGAATTATCCTCCCTTTCCATACGTTTTGCTGGGCCGAAGTCTGGATTTTAGCACTCAAAACGGAGCACTTGAAAACATAGAATTCTCCATTTCAAAATCACCACAAACCCAGATACTGTGGATCATGTTCTGAATAATTACTTTAAATTGTGTATACTTTCATTTGCCATAACTTAGTGGGAAATTATGAAATAACGGGAGGCTCAGTTACAATTTGAGAACTATAAGTGCAAACTGAATTGATCGAATCAATTCCTGAGGATAGGAGAATCAAGAGGCATTCAAATACTGAACAATTAGCTCTCTTCATCCTCATTGCAGCCTCCTTTTTTTATCATGATGAAGATCTTGTCTTCAGTTAGTTGCAGAAGAAACTAGATCTATTTTGATAATTATGAAATTATCTTAAATGTGGTAATAAAACACTTATGGTGGTTTCAAGTCTGTTCTGCTCAAGTGTCAAAATACTATGCTGCCTTACTGAAAAGTAAAGAAATAGTTCACCTAAAAATCATCTATTCATCTTAATATCACTCAAAATATATATGATATTTTAGATATCTAGCAGGCTGCTGTCTTTTGTTTTTTTTGGGGGGGTGAACTATCCCTTTAAAATCAACAAACAATAAATGACAAATATAAAAAACAAACAAACAAAACAAAACTTAAGACACTTTAGAAACACTGCAGATTGTTTCCTGAATGAAGTATTTTTTCTGAACCCAATTCTTTGGCCCAAAGCCCAGACAGCAACCCAAAATCACGGTGATAAGTAGTTAACTATCATCTCTCAACCTTCCCACGCAAAATGTGAGAAAAAAAATTAAATAAAATGCTCAGTGTTTGGCTCAATGGAGTTACTATTTCATCAAGCAGCAGTTGGTATGAGTGTAGAAAATGAGAAAATAGAGGCTTCACTATAATGGTGGGAGGAAAATACCACCAAAACTCTCTCTTTCCTGAACATTTTCCCTCATTTTTATTCCTGTCATACCTGTAACTCTCTTTTCCCCTCTCACAGAGGCAAGTCGGTACTGTTGTGGCGTGTCTTCCGTGAGGTGCCGTCATCCCGAGGGAGAGCCTTCTGTAGGTTGGACATGGCTGCTGTCTTCTTCAGGTCGATCACGGCGTAGCATTCTCCACGGCGGGAGGACAGAGCCGTTGCGGCGGCAGCCATGCCACGTTTGAGGGGAGGAGGTCTCTGTGGTACCGGAGCCCCTCCTCCGTGTCCCGAGCAACCGGAGGGCTCACCCTCCAGGTCCACCTGGATGTAGTTGAGCTGGCGAGAGGGAGGAGGAGGCGGGTGGCGGCTGTGCTGCTCGCAGGTGGCACTGCCACGTCCCGCTCGCTGACGTCTGAAGTCGAAGTTGAAAACCCGGTTGGCCCTCTCAGGTGGGTGAGGGTGGGGAGGGCAAGCGTGACGGAGACGGGTTGGAGGCTGTAGCTGTTAAGAGTTTGCATGCAAGTACGTTTCATTGCTACTAGTCACAGGGTTTCCATTGACCAATGACTTTCTATGATTTTTTTTATTATTTAATACAGATTGGACTCTTAAAGAACAATACCTACCCAATTACATTATTTCAGAGCTAAGCATAATTATAAAAGTATATACTCACTCTATACATTTTCCTGACTATATAATCATTTTATAATTACTATACAATTAATTTATTATATTTAATTTTCACATTTATTATATTTTATTGAAATGTGATATGTAATTTATATGCCATTTTATACATTTCTATGACTGTCCAGGCCTGGAAATAACGGTTTTACAATTCCCTGATATTTCCCTTGAATTAGATTTGGAATATTCTCTACATGTATTTGCTTGTGCTTTTGTTTACACACATATTTAGTGTTAGAAGTGACAGGGATTCCACACTTTCTACAAAAGATTTTCTAAAAATTATTTTAAAAATTATTTTACACAGACTGCACTCTTAAAGAGCAATATCATAATTTTGTGCTAAATGAAAAACAATATCTGACCGTGTTCGGAGAAAAAAAAAATAGCAAAATAAAAAATGACTATCAATGGTGCTAAGAGCAAAAGCTTGAGCAGATACTGAACAAAATAAGCTCATTTCTAGATCAGAATTATCCACACTTTCTACAAAAGATTTTCTACAAATTATTTTACACAGACTGCACTCTTAAAGAGCAATATCATAATTAACAGATTAATTTAACGCGTTATAATTTTCAAAACAGTATAGTTACAAGCCGAGGTCTCTATACGTTACTGCTGCGTTACATTGCTGACAGAATGCAGTGTTTTATAATCTAGAGATTGTAAAAAGGATGTAGCACATGCACTTTCGAGTCAAGTGCTAGTGGATTAGAGACCTTCTCCCGCGAGACCCGACGCAACAGAGTGCGGCGCAGGACAAGATGGGCGAGTGCTGGAGCGGGCGGGTAGACACTCGCGTGTGAGCGGGATGCGGGAGAAGGATTCACGGGACTCCCGCAAAACAGAAATATCTAAACATAAAATATCTAAAACAAATAAATTGTTATTCATCTATTGCACAAAAGCAACATGAACTAATATAAAATATAAACGATTAACAGGTGCAAGCGTATGCAGAGTTTCTATTTAGGCTATATCCTGTTTTTATATAGTCTATGGCTATAACACGTGTTTGCAGCGTTGAGCAATGCAGTGCTGAAATTTGCATGCTCACGAATCCTCTCATTATAACACACGAATTGTAGACATTATGAAAGATTCATTATGCATATATTTATTGTGTTATAACAGAGATTTGTGAGATTGCAATGAACTGAGATGTCTTTTAGAGATTATAAATGCAGCGCTCTTTGCTGGCATGTTTTCAACTAATTACTAATTACTTTTGAAATAAAGTAATTGGAACAGTAACATGATTACTTTTAAAAGGAGTAATCAGTAATTTGATTACATTTTCAGAGTAACTTGCCCAACACTGTCTGTATGTATATGTATATATATGAAATTTAACTTATTCACATGACTTTCCAGGCCTGGAAATCACTATTTTACAATTCCCTGATTATACCCTGGAATTTGATTTGGCATATTCTCCACATGTATTTACTCGTGCTTTTGTTGACGCACCTGTTCAGTGTTGACGTAGTTCTGCAGGGCATCGCGATGAATCCCACCACTGCCGGCACTCTCCTGATGGTATCCATTTGGGGTTGCGGGCCCTTCAGAATACTCATACTCATATTCTTCTTCCTCTTCCTCCTCATACTCGTCCTCATCCTCGTCTTCATCCTGATCCTCCTCTTCCTCACGCTGAAGTGCACGATATTCCCAAACCGGGGGAAGCGACGGAAGGTTCTCATAGTTGAGCAACGCGGTGCGCCGATGACCACTGACCCCCATTCCCCGGTCACAGCCGTATCCCTGCGGAGGCAGCGAGGAAGCGTGCATGTGTGTGAGCGGGAGGGAGTGCGGATGTGTATGTGTGCGGGAATCACCGGTGGTGCTGCTACTGCTACTGGAGCCCAAAGACTGAGATTGAGACATAGTGCTCGGACTCAGTCTTTGCCTACGTGCCCCTCGGAGTCCGTTGATATTCTCGTACGTCAGCTGGCTTTCTGGGCAAGGCTCCATGCTAGAGTGTCGGTGCATTAGATGATGGCAATGGTGGTAAGAGTGTGTGTTGCACATGTGTACAGACGGAGTCTCCTCTCCTTCTGTTTCGGAGCTGCAGTCTGCCGCTCGAAGCGGGTGAGTGACATGGCGGTCTCTGTCTCTTTCCATCAGGTGGCGCTGTGCTGGGGTCGGACCCAACATGAACTTCACCTCCTGGGCTCCAGGCTGGAGGAAGACCTGAGGGTCTTTGTGAGGGTCGTCCAGAGGGCAGCAGTGCATGCTAGGCTGGCCTGGGACTGGGCCCCCACGTATGGTGGTGGTAGTTGAGGTTTCCGGGTAGGTGGTGGGCCGCACTTCGGGCAGGGAGTGGACACAGTGGCGGCTTGAGAGGTCAGTTTCCATGCCCACTGTATTCACATACGTATGGGTCTGGAAACAAATGAGAAAAGTTAGTTAAACTGATGTTTAAGTGACTGATAGCACACTATTTACCTAGATTTTGCATTATGAACATTTTAACACCTTGAAAAAGTTGCTACATAGTTCCACTTTATACTGCATGTGTGTGAAGCACAGGATCTGAACTGTCCAATTGTAAATGGACTCTTATTATAGACTCTGATCATGTGTTTCCACAAATAATAATATCGTACATCTAAAAAGTTTTCGGTTTTCATTAAAAACAAATATTATGTAGATTTATAACACTATACTTTGTGTTTTATTACCTTGGCATTAAATGAATAAAAATTGGTTAATGCTGCTGTGTGAGTGTTTCTAATACATTGGCTAAGGAAGTTACAGCAAATTTGGCGTCTTTCTCTCTTCTAACAAACATAATCGATCTGTCAATATTTTTATTTCCTCTTTTTCAAAGTCATAGAAATGCTATCATGAACCTATCAGAACCCCAGAAACGTGAAAAAGGTCCACTTCTTCTAATTCATTTCAAGTTAAGTATTATTTTTCAAATGTACAAAGCCCTCAAAAGTATTTTTCTTCTAATTTAAAGGGACATTTCACCCAAAAATGGAAATTACCCCATGATTTATTCACCCTCAAACCATCTTAGGTGTATATGACATTTTTCTTTTAGACAAATACAATCGGAGTTATTTTAAAAACTGTCCTGGCTCTTCCAAGATTTATAATGAAGGTGGGTAGTGGTCCAGATTTTGAAGCAAAATAAAGTGCGTGCATCCATCATAAAAAGTGTTCCACATGGCTCCAGGGGGTTAATAAACGCCATCTGGAGCGAAGTGAAGTGTTTGTGTAAGAAAAATACCTATATTTACAATTTTATCAACTGTAATCCCTAGCTGTCATACGCACATTCACAGGAGAGTGGCGTTCCAGTGGATGATGTAATTTTTGGGTAATTTTCATTTTTGGGTGAACTATCCCTTTAAGACACACTTAAGCATATTAATGTCATTGCATTAGATAACACAACATCACATCAAGTGTCATTTAAAAAAATATTTTGTTAGAAGCTGTGAAGTTTTAAATGTTATTGGAACGTTACAGTTAATCTTATGAATTTGAATGCGATGACCCTAAACCTGTGGTTATTCTGCTAGAACCCCTGTTTGAACTTGAGGAGAACTGACCTCAAGCATCCACTAAAATCAGGGTTAGTTGACTTAAAAATTACAAATCTGCCATCATTTACTTTCATGTTGGTCCAATGTTGTTTTAGACCCACCCCAATGGCTTTCTTTTTTTGGATAACATCCTTTAAAATATCTAAAAAAAAAATACTTGTTTACAGGTTGGGAACATAATGGAAAAATGATGACAATTTCCATTTTTGGGTGAACTATCCCTTTAAACATAGTTGCAAAAATGAATAAAATAAGTTATGTTTTGAGAAAAGGTCTAGCATTATTTGTTTGTTTATTTGTCAAATACAATGCTGCTTGAGTGTCCAGATACTTTTTGTGGCTACTGAATGTGTGCACAGGCAGGTGTTTGTTCTCACTTGGTCATCCAGTCCCATGAGGCTGTGTCTGTGGTCGTTGGTGAGAGAGGGCTGTGATGAGTCTGCACTGATTGGGTATCCTGGGTATCCATTAGGAAAACCCTGCATCGGGAATCCAGGGGCTACACAAACAGACCAAAGCACAGTACACATAAGCAGGTGACATTTAGGTCGTCCTCCTGTAAGTTAAGTTCTGTTGATATGTGGGCAAGATATATGTGAATAATAACGTGTGAAATGAGTCATCATATTTTTTGGTCTATTTTGCCTATGACCTCAATGGTCAATGTCTAACAAAAGCCAAATGATGACTAAAATACAAAAAAACAATTTTGTTTCTAAGGGGTCTTTATAATAATTATGCATACCTACACTGAATACCTCATTTCTTACATCTCAAGACTTTTTAAGTAACATTGAAACAAGCATGCTCTGTAATGCTGCTTTGAAACAGCACATATTGTGACAGCGCTATACAAATAAACTTGAATTGCAAAAAGTTAAAATGGTGACTAGTTACATAAAGGTTATAAAAATCTTAATGTCAATGTTATTTGACTACTGTGCATTTACAGAAATGTCAATGCTTCCCAGCACACTTGAAAATAAAAATAAAAGTTGTGAGAGACATTTAATGAATGGAGTGTGAAAATATGTAAATACCTGGCTATGTGTTTAAATGTGCATGTGCATGCACATTTTCTACTGCTAAAAAAAGCAATACCATTGACGTGACATTATAATTAACTTGTTTATCCCCATTTCATAACTGATATCGAACATGACTGTTCAAATATTTGTACCCTATTAAAACAGTAAAGACTGATCAAGTGATTAGTGAACGGGTCAGTTTTGTTTTACACATATATGTAGATATGAAACCCTGTGTGTTCAAGTGAGTAGATATTCCAGCTCACTATTGGGTGTCTGTGGAGTTCGAGGCATGTCCATCTCTGGCACATGCCCAGGCCGGGTCATGATCATAGGCTCCTCCACTACATTGATGCTGTTACACTGCATCAACTCCTGCAGCAGGTTGAAGATCTCTTCTGCACGAGAGCACTTGAATGCAAAGATCCCTGTCAAAACATGCAAGAAAATAGAAATAGAAAACAGGAAAACAATAGTAAATGCATAGGTGGAGTATTACTTTCATGAATGGGGAAGGCACAAAAATATATAGGCACACAAAATCTAAATTAGGATGACAGCATTTAACTGAACTTAATTAAAAAATATCTATAACATTACTAGAATACACATTAAATTAAAGGGGTAGTTCACCCAAAAATGAAAATTCTGTCAGAATTTACTGATCCTCGTGTCATTCTATTAGAAAATTAATATATTTGTAATGAAACATGAGCGGTTTGTCCCTGCATTGAATGTCCAGGAAACCAAATCTTAAAAGATCTGAAAAGGTTAAACCATATGAATTGAGTGATTTAATTCAAATCTTGTGATGAGATATGATCACTTAATATGTGACCCTGGACCACAAAACCAGTCTTAAGTCGCTGGGGTATATTTGTAACAATAGCCAAAAATATATTGTATGGGTCAAAATTATAGATTTTTCTTTTATGCCAAAAATTGTTAGGATGTTAAGTAAAGATCATGTTCCATGAAGATATTTTGTAAATTTCCTACTGATCAAAACTTAATTTTTGATTAGTAATATGCATTGCTAAGAACTTCATTTGGACAACTTTAAAGGCGATTTTCTCAGTATTTGGATTTTTTTGCACCCTCAGATTCCAGATTTTCAAATAGTTGTATCTTGGCCAAATATTGTCCTATCCTAACAAACCATACATCAATGGAAAGCTTATTTATTCACCTTTCAGATCATGCATAAATCTCAATTTCGAAAAATTGACCCTTATGACTGGTTTTGTGGTCCAGGGTCACATATGATGAACAGAATTTAGCCTTTATTCCCCTTTTTTTATTCACAGAACAAACCTCAATGGCACAAGCTTCCGTATTTGCTATGTGTATGTTTGTGTGCAGTCATTGTTTAGATGTAAATAAAAGCCTAAATTAAATCACAAAGCAATTGTATCTCTTCACAAACTTCATTTGATTCATATGGATTTGCTTTACATCATTTACTTTATGCCTTTTTTCAATCTTTAAAGCTTTGGTTATCTGTACTTTCATGTTTCAGAGGAACAGAAACCTCTCAGGTTTTATTTAAAAATATCCTAATTTGTGTTTCAAAGATTAACCTTATGGCTCTTATGGGTTTGGAATGACATGAGGGTGAGTAAATTATGACAGAATTGTTATTTTTGGGTGAACTATCCCTTTAAGGAGCCAAATCAACCACCCACCAATATACCTACTAATGAGCAAATGTAAGGGTTCACAGAAGGTTGCGATATTTGCTTTACACGCAATTTAGTCTTGCATCTGCATAAAGTAGAAGTCAGAATCATCTTACCTTGTCCTGTCTGACAACGACGGCCACTCTCGAAAGAGAAGAGGTTGGAATCATAACCGTATCGGCGCAGACAAAGGTATGGCCACCGGATGGCATCACGTTTGCGTGTGTGCAGAATGAGCTCTGTCTGTGTGAGCTCCATGGTTCCTGAGCCCAACTCATTTCCCTCATCGTCCACATTAGTCACCTGTCAGACATAACAGGTTATCACAGAACCAAACAGAGCTCTACTAGGTTAACCATGTAACTATTCTCAAATGCTGCACTTAAAATTAATATTTACCAACACAGTGCTTTTTAAGGTTTGTTTTTATCATAAAGTGTCTTGTGAAATGCACCTTAAATTTGTTGAGATGGTTGTCTCGGATAGTGTCTCTGTATAGACAGCTCCAGCAGCTCCCCATAGCTTCAGCAGGCCAGCTGAAACCTTAAACAGGGACAAACGGGTCAGATATTGCAGGGACTACAGGTACATCTCAAATTTGAATATCATGAAAAAAGGTCAATATTTTTTGTCACTCATTTCAGAAAGTGAAACCCATATATTATATAGATTCATTACACAGAGTGAAATATTTCAAGCCTTTATTTCTTGAAATGTTGATGATTATGGCTTACAGATAATGAAAACCCAAAATTCAGTGTCTCAGAAAATTAGAATATTGTGAAAAAGTTCAATATTGGAAAGTCATGGTGTCACACCCTAATCAGCTAATTACCTCAAAACACCTGCAAAGGTTTCCTGAGCCTTTAAATGGTCTCTCAGTCTGGGTCAGTAGGCTACACAATCATGGGGAAGACTGCTGACTTGACAGATGTCCAGAAGACCGTCATTGACACAAAAGTTAATTGCTAAAGAAGCTGGTTGTTCACAGAGTGC
>NW_015555746.1:908603-976628 GCF_001515605.1 Sinocyclocheilus anshuiensis
TTTAAAGGCGATTTTCTCAGTATTTGGATTTTTTTGCACCCTCAGATTCCAGATTTTCAAATAGTTGTATCTTGGCCAAATATTGTCCTATCCTAACAAACCATACATCAATGGAAAGCTTATTTATTCACCTTTCAGATCATGCATAAATCTCAATTTCGAAAAATTGACCCTTATGACTGGTTTTGTGGTCCAGGGTCACATATGATGAACAGAATTTAGCCTTTATTCCCCTTTTTTTATTCACAGAACAAACCTCAATGGCACAAGCTTCCGTATTTGCTATGTGTATGTTTGTGTGCAGTCATTGTTTAGATGTAAATAAAAGCCTAAATTAAATCACAAAGCAATTGTATCTCTTCACAAACTTCATTTGATTCATATGGATTTGCTTTACATCATTTACTTTATGCCTTTTTTCAATCTTTAAAGCTTTGGTTATCTGTACTTTCATGTTTCAGAGGAACAGAAACCTCTCAGGTTTTATTTAAAAATATCCTAATTTGTGTTTCAAAGATTAACCTTATGGCTCTTATGGGTTTGGAATGACATGAGGGTGAGTAAATTATGACAGAATTGTTATTTTTGGGTGAACTATCCCTTTAAGGAGCCAAATCAACCACCCACCAATATACCTACTAATGAGCAAATGTAAGGGTTCACAGAAGGTTGCGATATTTGCTTTACACGCAATTTAGTCTTGCATCTGCATAAAGTAGAAGTCAGAATCATCTTACCTTGTCCTGTCTGACAACGACGGCCACTCTCGAAAGAGAAGAGGTTGGAATCATAACCGTATCGGCGCAGACAAAGGTATGGCCACCGGATGGCATCACGTTTGCGTGTGTGCAGAATGAGCTCTGTCTGTGTGAGCTCCATGGTTCCTGAGCCCAACTCATTTCCCTCATCGTCCACATTAGTCACCTGTCAGACATAACAGGTTATCACAGAACCAAACAGAGCTCTACTAGGTTAACCATGTAACTATTCTCAAATGCTGCACTTAAAATTAATATTTACCAACACAGTGCTTTTTAAGGTTTGTTTTTATCATAAAGTGTCTTGTGAAATGCACCTTAAATTTGTTGAGATGGTTGTCTCGGATAGTGTCTCTGTATAGACAGCTCCAGCAGCTCCCCATAGCTTCAGCAGGCCAGCTGAAACCTTAAACAGGGACAAACGGGTCAGATATTGCAGGGACTACAGGTACATCTCAAATTTGAATATCATGAAAAAAGGTCAATATTTTTTGTCACTCATTTCAGAAAGTGAAACCCATATATTACATAGATTCATTACACATAAAGTGAAATATTTCAAGCCTTTATTTCTTGAAATGTTGATGATTATGGCTTACAGATAATGAAAACCCAAAATTCAGTGTCTCAGAAAATTAGAATATTGTGAAAAAGTTCAATATTGGAAAGTCATGGTGTCACACCCTAATCAGCTAATTACCTCAAAACACCTGCAAAGGTTTCCTGATCAAGAGCCACTACGCACAGACGAATCCTAGACATGGGCTACAAATGTTGCATTCCTCGTGTCAAGCCACTCCTGAACCAGAGACAACGTCAGAAGCGTCTTACCTGGGCTGTGGAGAAAAAGAACTGGACTGTTGCTCAGTGGTCCAAAGTCCTCTTTTCAGATGAAAGTAAATTTTGCATTTCATTTGGAAATCAAGGTCCCAGAGTCTGGAGGAAGAGTGGAGAGGCACAGAAACCATGTTGCTTGAAGTCCAGTGTGAAGTTTCCACAGTCAGTGATGATTTGGGCTGCCATGTCATCTGCTGGTGTTGGTCCACTGTGTTTTCTGAAGTCCACAGTCAACGCAGCCATCTACCAGGAAATTTTAGAGCACTTCATGCTTCCTTCTGCTGACAAGCTTTATGGAGATGCTGATTTCATTTTCCAGCAGGACTTGGCACCTGCCCACACTGCCAAAGGTACCAAAAGCTGGTTCAATGACCATGGTGTTACTGTGCTTGATTGGCCAGCAAACTCGCCTGACCTGAACCCCATAGAGAATCTATGGGGTATTGTCAAGAGGAAGATGAGAGACACCAGACCCAACAATGCAGATGACCTGAAGGCCGCTATCAAAGCAACCTGGGCTTCCATTACACCTGAGCAGTGCCACAGGCTGATTGCCTCCATGCCACGCTGCATTGATGCAGTAATTCATGCAAAAGGAGGCCCAACCAAGTATTGAGTGCATAGAAATGAACATACTTTTCAGAAGCCTGACATTTCTGTTTAAAATATCCTTTTTTTTATTGATCTTATGTAATATTCTAATTTTCTGAGACACTGAATTTTGGGTTTTCATTATCTGTAAGCCATAATCATCAAAATTTCAAGAAATAAAGGCTTGGAATATTTCACTCTATGTGTAATGAATCTATATAATATATGGGTTTCACTTTCTGAAATGAGTGACAAAAAATATTGACCTTTTTCATGATATTCTACTTTTTTTTAGATGTACTTGTACATGGAGACAGCTAAAAATTAATAAGCAAAACATTTAGAATTGTTTTATTTATGTAAAATAAATAGGTAATGCATGAAGAGACAAAAAAGGTACACTTATATGCTCACCTGGTCCAGGCCATCAGTGGGAGTGATGCTTGCGTCAATCCCAGAATCCTCTGCTGGGTGTCATGGCGGAAGTGGGGTGTGCTGGTAAGAGCATCCAGTCCCAGTGCACAAATGTTTCATTTCTCCTATGAAGCAGAGAAAATGAAAGGACTTGATGTACAATCCTTTGAGTATACTGTACTCTTTTTCAAAAATGCCCGAGCTGTGATTGAGACACAGGGAATGAAGTTGCTCTTTCTCTTCCGACTCCCACTGGATAAATAAAACGTAATTACTTTATACTGGGAACCTTATTCTCAAGTGGAATCAGCTTACAACTCATGGTTTCACCTTCAGCCTATATGATGTGCACAGATACGGTCTAAATAACCACAACTAACTTATATTTCAGGTGGCTTCGGGAAAGGAAACAAAGCTATCAGTTCTGTGCTATTCCAATTTAAACGGGTTGGTTCACCCCAATTTTATTTAATTTCATCAAATCATTTACACTCCCTTAAGATATTTGGAAGATTGTAACCAAACAGTTGCTTGTAGCCACTGACTTCCACAGTATGTGAAAAAATACCATGGAAGTCAATGGCTATCAGCTGTTTGGTTACTTAACATTCTTCACAATATCTTCTTTTGTGTTCAGTAGAAAAAAGAAATTCATACAGGTTTGCAACAACATGAGGGTGAATAAATCATGACAGAATTCTCATTTTTTGGGTGAACTATGCCTTTAACGTCAAAAATTATGCAGGCACGTAGAAACACAGAAAATGTAAAAAAAATTGAACTTTTAAGTGCATGATCCCGCTACAAAAAGTTAGATTTTTTTTTCTGTATTATTTATGTATACATTGAGATTTTGTGTTAATATGAAATACTAAGAATCCATCTAAACAAAAACCTCTATACAGACCATATTTATGCATTGCTGTATTTATGTATTAAATCAGTTAAGGTACTGTAAGGATGCATTATTATATTAAAACCCACAGACAAAATTCCAACAGGTGTCTCTACTTTCTCTAAGTGTGGATTTTTGACTCTGTGTTGTGTTCATCATCGCTTAAAGTAAAACACTATAAAACTGTAAATGTTTGTGTCTATCAATTAAAAAACAAAGAACAATTTCTGCAACTATAAGCAGTGCAAGTTCAAAAGCACTGATCAACACAGCAGTTCATCAGAAAATCTGTTCAAACTTTTGTGGATCCTCCATTCGAGAATATGCTGGACCACATCAAAATTCTCACAATGCTCTGATTTTCTGCACACTTGTTTTAAAAACAGGTTTATTTGTCATAAAAAGGAAAAACAGTCTACTTCTGCTAAAATGAAAACTGAAAGAAAAACTTTAATGACAAGTGTTTCATGTCATTTTTAAATAGCAGTAGTTTCATAATGACTTCCATAGAAATGTCAACTCAAATCAAATTCCATACTACTACATTCACAAGTTTATGAATGCCAAAGTTATATTAAAGGAAATTTCTCTCAAGTATTAACTACTATATACACAATATAATGATAATATAAAATAAATTGTATAATTATAGCCTACCGGTTGACTTTTTTTATGTCTAATATTAACATCAACATTAACCGGACTCAAAATTAATAATCCAGTGCCCATGCTGATCAATATAGCATCATGAGCATTTCAAAACAGCAGCATAACTCAAGAAAATGAAGCATGCGTGATTAAATGCAATAAGGTTAATGGTGGAAAGATGTCAGCATTTTTAAAAGTGTCCCAGACCCTTCAGTACCATTCATGTGCAATTCATTCATAAAGTTTGTCATGCACATGAAGGCCCAGTCATAAAGTTGTTTTCCACATACACCCAAATTAACAAACAGTATATCTGTGCCATGTACACAGAAAATGGAAATAATAGATTGATAAAACATTTAATATTTTATCTCTTTTGGTTACTGATATGTCAATATCAATATGAGCATGTCAGTTCATAACATCAGGCCACACAACGTCTCGTGCCTCACACAGCAGTTCGCACAGTCGAACCTGAAATCCACATTTGATTCTCTGAAGTCTGTCATGCAGGACCAGACGCGTTTGGCACCTGGAAAATTGTGTTTTTGTCTGCAGTTTATGCAAGAACCCAGAATCTAACATCCAAATCTCGTGCAGCAGGTCTCCCGAATAGACACTGAGTGACCAACAGATGCAACTTGAACGTCTTGTAGCGCATCACCGCCAAGAATCAGTCGAAAAACCGGATAAATGCAGCACAAATCTGCAGGACTAGCTTTTCTAATGCTAAGACAGAAAAGCAAAGTAGAAGTCGAACCAGTAAAAGCAACACTTGCGGCGTTCAAGGATATGGCTCGCTATGTTCCAGCCTTTGTATCAACGTTAGTGTTACACTACCACTAATCGTTTGCAGCTGGATGCTAGTAACTATTGTGTATCAAACACAGCACATTCACGCAAACTAATGAGATGAATGAGAGCAGGATGCGATCGAGCTCGCGCTGTACCAGCAGCATCAAAACACGTTTAGGCTACTGCAGAACAATTCAGCTGCGGTTGCTACTCACATGTTTGGCAATGATTGCAATACGAGACGAGACAGATGAAGGATGCGAACAGCAGTCCACGGCGGATCGGACTTGGCGGTCGGCGTGCTGGTCGTTTTTGATGCTTACTCTAGTGGCAAGACTAAGAAAAGGCGAATTGCGTGAAAATATAACAATAAAGCCAATTGTTTTTTCCCCGTAACGCCCCCTTGCTGCGGCACGGGCCTCTCGTTGACATTTCCCGACCACCAGGGTGAGAGTTCAGGCAGACAACGAGGGCTGCTGGAGCGACACGAAGGTAGAATATGCTGGAGGACCAGAAGATGAGGTGTGAATGTGTTTGAGCATCACACGATGACGTATTGGCAGCAGCTCTATTTAAATCCACCTTGCTGTCATTTAAGACAGACAAATCCAATTCTCATTGGTTTAATGCGTACGGCATTCTCGCGAACAGGTGTTTTACGATTAGGGAAATGGCTAAAACTTTATTTCTAAATCGTCTGTAACTGTGCTATGTTCATTTCTTAGGTTATGAGTAACTGTTAAAGAGTTTATTGAAAAAGAATAGAAATTCAGCTGCATGAATGTGGAAAACGTTTAACTCAAATCCATTTGATCAGTATGTGAGCCAATGTAAAAAATAAGCATGCACTAGGTGGTATAAAAAAGAGAAATCTTTTTAACACTTAGCTTTTAGAAACTGCATTTTTATATTCATCTGTTTCATACATTAAAAAAAAATACCAAAAATATTTTGTGCTAAAATAGGTTATTGCACTATGAATCATCTTTGATTCTTTGTCACAAAAAGGTCATATGTGACCCTGGACCACAAAACTAGTCATAAGGGTAAATCTTTTGAAATGGATATTTATACGTCATCTGAAAGCTGAATAAATAAGCTTTCCATTGATTTTTTAGGATGGGACAATATTTGGCTGAGATACAACTATTTGAATATCTGGAATCTGATGGTGCAAAAAAAAAAATCGCCTTTAAAGTTGTCCAAATGAAGTTCTTAGAAATGCATACTACCAAATCAAAAATTAAGTTTTGATATATTTACGGTAGGAAATTTACTAAATATCTTCATGGAACACGATCTTTACTTAATATCCTAATGATTTTGGGCATAAAAGAAAAATCGATAATTTTGACCCATACAATGTATTGTTGGCTATTGCTCCCCGTGCTACTTATGACTGGTTTTGTGGTCCAGGGTCACATATATCTGATATTTTAAAATATTTTCTGAGTGACCGCTTAAATGTTTTCTTATTTATGGTAAAGTAACCTGAGGTTGTACGTCAGTGTTATGGCATATATTTTTCAACCTCAGATCATTGTTTACTGAGGCTGATAATATATAATTATGAAATGAATCCTGACTGTAAATCTTAGTCTTTCTCAGACACAGCATACAACTAAAGTAAATGGATACATCAGCTTCATGTATCAATTACATGTCTGTCAGCCTGTAAAGGGCAACAACAACTGCAAGTTTGATCAAATTGAAGTAGTTAGAGGCATATCAGTGGGATAGAATAAGTTTGTTTTACATGGAACGCGATCCCTCGTTGTGGCAACCATGTTAGGTCACATGATTTCACAATACAATCCATTTCCAATATACTAAATCAGTCTCACATTATGGAAGTAAAATGTGTTGAGAATGGCAATTCACATTGACTTTCTTGTTCAAGTGCACTATAATGAAAATGTATGGATCGCCCGTTTCAGGGATTTAACCTGCAACCTCTACGTAACAATGCTTTTTCTTCCCAGAAAGTGTGACATCCAGCATTTTGAATTCAACTAGCTCAAAGCATATATGACATTTTTGACGGAAAATCCCCAGATGACCACAGACAATATAGGGAAACGTTTCAGACTTTTCATTTGCAAATAGCATTGCTTTAATCGTAAGAAACAGTGCTTTCGTCTGAGAAGATAGCACTATAAAAAGTAGTGAAAAAGTCTTCAACATATTCATTAGAGTCCAGTTGAGGCTTAGCATGTGGAGGCTCAAAGAGCTCCAAATTATCAAGCACGGCAGAACTTTCGTCAGCAGCAGAAGAGGAGTCATTGTCAAAGAAAATAGCCCTCTTTCTCTTTCTTGAGCCTGTAACATAAGACAGAAGTTCCTCAGAATCAAAGGCTGCAGCTTCCATGTTGTGGATAGTGATGACATCAGAACTGAACGGGAGCTTGTCCTTGTCCTCTTCTTGCTCTATGACGGAATCAATCTCAGTCTGTTCATTGTATGCATCAACAGAGAGGCCTAGTATTTCAAAGATATCCTCATTTGCATGAGGAGAAGGTGCTGAGAAATCCAAATTCTCAAGAAGCTCCTCAAACGTATCGTGAGGCACAGAGGAGGATGGATTCTTCATGTTGCTGCTGTCATCAGCTCTGTTTGTCTCATCCACATTAATGCCAAGATTCTTCACATTATCCTTTAAGCTGGCAGGCCAGAAGGGCTGTGGAAGGTTGTAAACACCTAATAATTTCAGTGGACCAAGATCCTGTAGATTTGGGGGATCCCAGATCAAATCTAAAAATAAAAAACATAATAAGCAACCCAGTATCTTTTTAACCTTTGTGCTGATATATCGGTGTGATATTTTTGTTGAGAAGTTACTTTCAGGTGTGATAACACCAGATGGGGTCTCAATTGCATCAGATCTTGGAAGGGCCAAATTGTGGCTGTTAGATGGCACCTCTGCTCTGTACTCCTGTGAGGGAGGAGGTGGAGATAGTGGGCATGGAGGTGCCATGAAGTCATTTTCTTTCATGGCGGGTCCTTAAAAATTACACAATGCCATTTAATTTAAACATGCAAAAATCATTCAATGAGATTTAAATTATCAATGTAGATACATTGAAGAAATGTTATTAAAAAAAAAGTTATTAATAATCATAATTCATATAAGATCCACTTTGGATGAATGATTGAAAAATAAGTGATAATTAGCCTACTAAATAACTTATTACTTATTTCATAATTTACTAATACAGAAAGCTGTTTTGAACTAAGGGCCACTTGCTGATAATTCATTTGATTTAAATCAGCCAGTTCAAGCAGGAAATCATGTCCTCTTACCATTATTCTGGCATATTTGAGGTGGTGGAGAGCAAGAAGGCTGCTCGTTCCCTGGCTTGGGCTGGGAGCAGTCGAAGGAATTCATTGAAAAGTATATATTTGTGAAAAAATTTGCTCTCTCATATCAGAAAAGACACATGTGCTCATTTGAAATTGTTAGCAGCCCAGTTAGCCCTCAATATTCTCATCGGCTATTAGTATGTTGAAACGTTCCTTTTATGATATCATAGTTGCTAGTTAAATGGTTGCATACACTCTCTTAGAAAAAGTTAAAAAACAAACAAAAATTTAGAAAAATACAATGCAGAAATATAGAGACAATATACAGAGTACAATTGCCAACAGTTTTTTAATTATTGCATGTTAAACATTTTTAAAATGTTATCTTAAATATTTTTATTTTAAATGTTTTGCATAAACCATTTTAAGGAGTTATAATAATAATAATAATTATGCTAAAAATATCTTTATGTCAGCTGTAGCTATATGCATACACAGTTTCATTTCATTAAAAAAAACATTTTAAATATAAAATTCCATACTCAATCATGAGGGTAAACCAAGGAATAAGTGTGTTTTCTGAGATTAGTTGATTGCAAACATCCATCTAATTTAATTTTAATTAACTGAAATTGCTTTCACAATCACATAATCACATAGCATAAATTATAAAGCCATTTGGTTTTTATTTATTAAGCTTTTCGTTATTTCGTTTTTTTACATATTTGACCACATCCAAATTCATAATGAATTAATTCACAATAAAAAAATTCAGTCAAAAACAAAAAATGTAAATTTAATTCAATTAATTTCTTACTTTTATATAACACTGTATTGCAATTGCATTTTAAGGGTAAAAATTACATTAATAAACCAGTTTCAGATACAGAGGAGTTTGCATAACCATGCTAAAACAATAACTGAGGAAATGTCAATTGTGATACACAGTAGCCCTATTGTGCATATTTTCATAAAATAGTGTTTTGAATGAATCACAATAATAATAAGGCACTGCAAATTTCTAATAGCTAGTGTGTACATTATATGTTACATATCTACAGGCAAAAAAAATGGTTTGGGGAAGATTTTAAAAACAAATAGCCTACTGTATCTCTCATAGAAACAGTCTATTAAACACATGTAAGTATCCTACAGAGGGAGTCATGTTCATAGTCTGTAAGTCTACATTCTGCCTGTTTACACGTTTCCTTGGTGCTCTTACCCAGACAAAACCAGGGAATATAAATTTTCCATGAGATCTTCGTCTTCATTTGCATATAATATTCACAGCTGGACATTATTCAGTAAATCTATACATACACACATTACACAACATATATTTATATATTTATTGTGAGTGACAGGGTTTTGTTGTCGTCTCTGAGGCAGTAAATGGTTCGTCATAGATTTTGGCAGCTCTCTTAGTCAATTGATATTTGACATAATATCGTCAAAGCTAATTTTCAAAACTGACATCTGTTTCTGTTCCAGCGCAGCGCAGCGATGATCTTCTTGAACACACCAGATTCAAGCATTACTATACTGAGTGATCGTTTCACAACATGCCTCTCTCTAGTGGCCAGCGTTTCAGTTGTATTGTTTCTACACGAGAGCAGCCTATCCTTCATGCACGCCCACTGTCTGTTACACAAACTTATATCATGATTTCAAGATCACTCCGGTCTTGAAGGCCATCGAGACGTCTCTCTTTACATAACATCGAACAGCGCTTCAACCTGTCAATTCAGGTAAAGACAACAGCGTTGTTATTTAGTACATCAGGCAGTTTGCTTCGCTATTTTCTCTTATTAGTCCGTCGTTTGAGTCTGTGAACAAAATTCCAACCTCTTCATAGCGCGCGTTAAATAATGTTCTGCTGAGCGCGTGACTAACATTATGCAAACCCGTCTTGCTGTTTAACATTATTTGCACGAAAAAAAAATCTATGTGGGTCTTTGCGACGTTCTCATCACTATCTTGTACTGTACGTGCGTGAAGTCGTTTTCCCACAGTAGGACCAACTGAACTGGCAATGAACCAAAACCTTCTTGTTTTAAATCATTAATTCTTAATAAATTATTGGAAGTTCAAACAATTTAATTTAAAACAGACAACTTTTCGATCGTGTACGATAGCATGTTTAATAATAAAAAAATTACAAAATATGTATTTGGACAGCAGTTCAACTTTACTGATAAAATCTACGTTTGCTATTTTTTATCATATTAGTTTGTTGTACTAGTTTACCTAACAGCTATAGCATACTATTATCATATTTTATTATTTTACTGATATTTATTATTTATATGTGAGAGTACTTGCATCAAGCTAATGTTGTACGATTGCATTTATTGCAGAGAAGGCTGTTGTCCTAATTTTAATTACTGCAAATGAGCCCTGAGCTACTGTTGGCCTCCTTGTCTCGCATTCTGTGGAAATAAGTTGTCAAACTTGAAAGTTGTACAGACAAGAAGGGTGCAGAGCAATTACTCTAAAACAAATGTGTTGCATAATGTACACAGGCAAATGCTAGGCAACCTTAATTTGTCATTTTGCATTGAAAGGATGTGGATTCCTATGCTGAGTTTGACTGCCCTTCCACACCTTGGTATATTTGGAGGTTTCATCACACGGAAGGAGGTGATGACCTGGTACACCACGCTCAACAAGCCCGCATGGAGGCCACCTAATGCTGCCTTCCCAATAGTGTGGACCACTCTCTACACTGGCATGGGGTTTGTTTAAACACTTCCCACTTACTATAGTATATATCTGGCACTTATGCATTTAGTAACTTTGAAGGAAGTTGTAGTTAGGTTTAAAAGTTAATGAGTAACTAAAGGTACCTCCAGACGGTGTAAATTATTTTCTCTTTTTTTAAAGCTACGGTTCATACCTTGTGTGGAAAGAGCTTGGAGGCTTCACCCAGGATTCACTGGTACCACTGGGGCTCTATGGGATGCAGTTAGCGCTTAATTGGGCCTGGACCCCCATCTTCTTTGGCGCTCACAACATTAAACTGGTGGGATGTTATAATGAGTTTCAAAAATCCTACTGTTATTTCAGTTAAAGGGGTGGTTCACTGTGTTTTTTCTAGGCTTGATTGTGTTTATGGGGTGCAGTCTAACATGTGTTAACGCTTCATTTTTTAAAAAACGCATTATTTTTCACATAATTTACCTTTATTCCACACCTCTCTGTCCCTTCTCTGAGAAACGGGCTGATCATTTCCTGCTTTTATGAAGCCCCTCCCTCAGAAATAGGCGATGGGCTCTGATTGGTTAGCTAGCCCAGTGTGTTGTGATTGGCTAAAGCATGTGCTTCGGTTGTATTGTAAACAACTGCATCGTTAATGCCAGAATTTTAAAAGACGATATCTCCGTTTGCATTGGACTTTCAGTTTTGTAACTTTGCAGATATTGTTTATGCTCAAACAGCAACATTAGACACTAACGTTAAAAAAGTGAAATCGCAATGAACCACCCCTTTAAGAGGTAAACCAGGAACCAGTTTCTCTGCATATGGTCGTGAGATAGTATCAAGAGATTTTTGTGAAAACTAATTTACTCACCCTAATGTTATTCCAAACCTGTATGCATTTCTTTCTTCTGATGAACACGCAAAGATATTTTGAAGAATGTTACCAAAGAATTTCGTTTCCCATTGACTTCCACTGTATTGTTTTTTGTCCCTACATTGAAAGTCAACGTTTATATAATATCTTATATGGTTAAATATAGTGGTGTTCTGTTCTTCTTTCATATCCAGGCAATGATAGAGATTGTGATGCTGACTGGCACAGTGGCAGCCACAATGGTGTCTTGGTATCCCATCAGCCGCACTGCAACACTTCTCATGGTACCATACTTGGCCTGGCTCTGCCTAGCTACCAGCCTCAACTACTGCATTTGGAGAGACAATCCAGATCCCAAAAAAGATGACTAAGAGTCCAATAAAACGAACGCTATTCTATTTAACACTGACTAGAACAAAAATGCAACCATGTTTTTTTTTTTCTTTTGCTTGTTGGCCATTTTGAAGTATAATAATGAAGAATTAGTTTATTTTTTATCTTCACTTTAAATTTTGTAATATCAGAAAAATTCACATTGTGGCTTAATTATAAAAGAAGGAAAGGCAATAAAATGAGAATGTTCTAATGCTTCCATTATATAAACTCAGTCCATCAGATCACTTAAGTTCAGCATTTTACACAGATCACTTTACAGGCTCTTTTGCTTGCTTCCTTGCCTATTTTTTACTAATAAAAATGTTTTCATGACTTGGTTTCTTGGAAGGAAATTAGTTAAAACATTGTACATGGATTGTTTTTCAAACACCAAGCTCTGGCCTTAAACCTGTGTGGCTTTGCAAGGGTGGTGGTTTGGCAAAGTTTTTATCATCTAGCTATCTTTTGTGAACATATTGTATGTCATGGCACAGACCATATTATCAATATCTGCCAGGAAATTCCCCAGTGTGCATTAGCTTTACGTTATATCACTTTTCTGTGCAACTTTATATTACTCAACTGCACTTCAGCAGTTATTCCATCATAACCCTAAATTATTTTTTAAAATAAATATTATAGTTATTATAAATGATAAAAATCTGATTTATTTCATACTTTAATCACCACACGAACTTTAAAATGGTGCACGCAATCAGCCAATAAAATGTTCACAAGAATATATTAGGAATAAATACCTGTATAACCCTCAAAGAAGCTAAAACCCTTATTTTTTTAACTTTTAGATAACCATCTCTTCAAAATACACTCATCTAGAAAAATATATATAGTCTTAATGATAATAAAATAAAGGGTGTAAAAACAGTATACATATGAGCAAAAACCATAAAGAACGTACATAAATCAGCATGGCTTTTATCCAGTGAAATCAAAACAAGAGAGATACTTATACGGGAAATACAAAAAGTATTTATCTGCATTATGGATTCCAGAGAAAGAATATGCTATAAAACTGAAAAGTAATATTCTGTAAAACTGAATATTGTTTTTACTTAATTATCACATTTCTCCAACTTTAACACAGCTCTCCAGATACCATTAGTTTTACTTCTTGGAAGTGTCTGTTCATCTATCAACATGAAGAGAGCTACAGCTGTTAGAAGTCAATATTTAGATAGACACCTTAATTGTTTTATTTGAAAAGGTGCAAAGGGGAATAAATAAGATCTGTGCAGTATGATGATTATTTTTCAGCTTTTTCGGGGGTTCCATCTTCAGGTTTGGAGGAGAAGCGATCCATTAGTGTCTTCCACAATCCTTTCTTCTCCTCATCTGTGTGCTGCATGTTTCCTGCAAAACAAAGAAATGACAAAAAGTTAAATGCTGATAAAAAAAAATGTACCACTGTTTCCACAAACTGTTTTGATAAGAAATATAATATGCCAAATCAGCATATTGGAATAATTTTATGTGATGCGTAATGAGTAATGGCTGCTGAGAATTCAGCTTTGCCATCATAAGAATAAATTTGAAAACGGTTATTTTAAAACATATTTTTCATCAAATAAATGCAGCATTGGTGAACATAAGAATTAAACTCAAGAAATCCTCACCTGTTGCCAATAGCATTCGGCACTCTTCTACTGTTACACCTGTAAAACTTGTATCTTTTGCCCGTGGAAACTGAACACAAACAAACCAAAACATTATGATGCTGTCACATTATGAGGCTTAGGTCAATCAAATTAATGAAACGAAAGGCATTTTAATAAAAACATAAAAAATGTGAGGATAGGTGTTTAAACAGAATAAATCCAAATGAACTCATACTATAACTATTTATTCCCCACAGAATATGCAAGCTATGCATCTCTTTCAAAGACAATAAAAAAAAAAAAAAACACATTTCCAAAAAATACAGGTCAGTTCAAATAAATCTAATGATAATTTAATTATGCTCTATCATGTGGATGTCTCTGTTATCCATAAAGGTTTAGACCTAGAATCATTTAGAAAATGTGGCTCACCTTTTCTTTGTACACATTACTGTTGATGCGCGCCAGACTTTCATACATCTGATCACATTTCTCTGGATCTGAAATCTTAATTGAAACATAAGACAACATAGTCAATGGTGCATTAGATATTTGTATTGTTGCATAAATTATTTTGAGAAAGGATATTTACAAGAAAACATAACATACTAGACAATAAAAAGGAAAAACCCTTCAGAATAAGAAAGAGCTTTATTGCCAAGTGTACTTGCACACACAAAGATTGTTTTTATCATTTTATTTATTAATATTAATATTATTATTATTATTGTGGTAATGAAGCTTCCACTGTACACATATAAATTCAAGACACTTAATGGAAACTTTATTGTAAAAACTAACATATCCAAATAAATATCATGTTTGTGACTATCTATTGAAAGCATTAATACACAATATGAAAGATGACATTTGACTTGTCTAACAACTTGCAATGCAACACGGGTAAATCGTGCAGTAATTCACTCAAGTAAAAACAATACCTGTGTATTCTCGCCTTCTCGGAAAGCGCTAGCGACTCTTTGCCGTAAAAATGTTCCTAAATCTCGCCCTTTCTTTGACTCGTCCTTTGGCCATTCCTCGCATAGCTTTAGAAATCGACGGTATCTGGTGGCAGCCATGTTTTAAGCACAGGAATTGTAGGTGGTGTGTTTCACAACTGCGCTGTGTTGAAAATCTGTAAACCGTGGAGGTCAAACGCTACGGCGTTTCAAAATTGATTACTTAACACAGGAAACCGCCTGTCTGTCAATACGGTTTGTTCCAGTTGAGGATCCGTAGCGCGATACTGTTAACCTCGTGGGTTGCCGTAGAAATCTCAAGGTAATATCAAAGAGCCTCTGGCTTGCTTGGCTAATACAAATTTATCCACAAATAAAATGAGTGGAAAGAAAACAGATGGGCAATCAGGTGGTGTCATGGGATGGATAAGCTCAACTTGCCGTTTCGTGGCGGACAGAAATTATTTCAGAAGGTTTGTTGTTTTAAATGATGTACGAAGCTTAAAAACGACGCGAACATTGCTGTTGCGTGCAACTCGTATACTCGAAATCATATTCAAATGTATAATTTTAAATATTTGCCAGCATGTGACCATCTCCTTTGTTTTATTGTTGTAGAAATCTCCTTGTAAACCTGGGTTTATTCGCAACGGGTGTTTGGGTCGCAAGAAACCTTTCAGATTTTGACTTGATGTCTCCTCAGCCAGTCACGTAGTTCCCAGTCCGCAAAAAATTACTTTAACAGGTGAAATAACAAATCTTGAAAGCATTGTTCACTCCTAAACCTCTAAAATAGATCAGAGTCTTAACTCCGTCATTTTGTCTTTTCATGATAGGTGGTGCTGAAATGGAAGAACACACATTTTCTACCGAGGGTCTTGTTGAACAAGCCCATTCAACACTGAAGGGAATAAGTTTAAGCAATTGGATGATCACAACTGTAAATTTCTTCTGTGCATTCATTGTGTTTTGTTGAAATAAATCTCACGCTGAATCAGTTGCTTACAGTCTTTTATTTAAGAATATACATATTTAAACTATATTCAAAAAATTAAAATGTCCATTACAGTTAGTATTTTAGAACACTTCATGGTGCCCATTTCTTTAAGAGCATCCTGTGTTGCATTTCCACACTTGTGGTTCTCTATTTTGAAGAGAAAACTTTCATCCAGGTCTCTTTTTCTAATCTGAGAACACACAATTATCATTTTAGAGTTTAGCTTTCATAGGAATTTAAAATTCGCAAACAAAATCTTCACTCAAGATGAATACTTGCATTACACAATATATTGTATTGCCAAGACAAGCAAGTCACCTCGTGTGTGCAGCCAGTATCAGGGCAGTGGAAGATCTACTGTGGTTCTTAGTCAGACGGAGCAGGAAGGATTCAGGAGCTAATCCCAAAATCGTTGTTTTGATTTCCTCCACATGCACATTATCAGGAAATAGTGCATGGTCCTGCACAACAAACCTGTGTCCACTGAGTGGAGTATGAAAAACAATATTATACACCAAAAATAGGTAATTGTAAGTTCTGCAAACTAGACGCTCAGTAAAATAAGATCTTCTAACAAACCATACCTTTTAACAGAGAGGAGCAGAAGATCATTGAAAAGGTGTATGTACACATCTTTGCGAGAGACTATAGAGACTTTGTAACTGCCACCAACAATTAGATGCTTCAAAGTTCCTTCTTGAATCAAATGTCGCCCTCTGGTGATTAATGGAATGGACTGAACAGAAAGAAAAGTGGATTAAAAATATGGCAGAAAAATAGGAATTACATTAAGATATTTTATACCTTAACGTTTCCAAAGTCCACTAACTTGTCCAAACAAACAAGCAGCTCTGTCCTCTTCATTTGTTGGACACTTCTGTCACACTCTTCCACTATCTATACATTTAGATGCATTCATTTGTAAGGTAACATGATTTACATGTAATACTGATCAGCATGCAATAAATTAGTATCCAATTCTGATCATTTTTTATTCAATTATTATATGGGGGGCATTTACTATTTTGAAAGCAAAAGCATGATAAAGCCTACCTTACGTACAGCTTCAATGGCTTCCGTCAGATTACGGACATTAGAACAAACACCTTTAGATCGCTTGAGGATGTTCTAAATCAAATAGCATAAAATGTTCATGTTCACTAAACAATGATAACAGGAAGTTCTCTGAAGAGTCTGCACATCTCTCTGGCCTGTATAAAGGAAAGCCAACCTCAAGTAAGAGTGTCATTCTTGTGATCCTCTGGAAGGGAAGAATCAGGAAAGACTTGAGCGTTTGTCTCTGGCATTGTGGACCTTTCTCTAGTTTCTTCAGGATCGGTGCAAATTTCTTATTTCCCTGCCTGGTGTAAAATGGTAATTAGAACGCAAACATGCCATAAAATTAAATTGATATGCTCAATATGGAAGATACATGAAAGCAGGACAAACAGCAGCTGAGTGATGAGAGCCTCCTGGTACATCATGTTGGTGATATACGGCACATAGACTTTTTGGAAGCCTTGCTGGTGATTCAAAACAATATCACCAACCTGTGACATCACCACATGCTGCCCAAGATGGGACTCCATGTCCTGCAGAAACCTAAATTAACCAAAATAAAGTAATTAGTTATTATATATAGCCATGAAGACTGCATTATTAAAACAGTAATATTGTTTAATATTATTAAAATTATAAATAACATTCCTGCTTAAATGTTTTTAATGCATTTTAAATGTAATTTATTCTAGTAATGGCAAAGCTAAATGTTGAGCAGCCATTATTCCAGTCTTCTGTGTCACGTTCTAATATGCTGATTTAGTGCTCGAGAAACATTTATCATCAATGGTAATAGTTTTGTGAAAACCATGATACAATTTTATATATATATATATAAAAATTTTTTTTTTTTTTTTTTTTTTTTTTTTTTTTTTTTTTTTTTTTTTTTTTTTTTTTGGATGAATAAAATGTTTACAAATGTAGCATTTATTTGAAATCGAAATCTTTTGTAACATTATAAATGTCTTTACTGTAACTTCATCAATTTAATACATCCTTGCTAAATAAAAGTACTCATTTTAAATAAATTAACTACTGACTCCAAATCTTTGAACGGTAATGCATTTATATAATTATAGAAATTCATATATTTGAAATAAATACTGTTCATATAAATTATTTTTAACAATAATTCCTAAACTTATATTAAGTGAAGGCAGCCCAATACATCTTTCACATTCAAAATTCTATTGTATAGTATTGTATTGTATAGCATTGTATTGTATATGCAAGCATTTTATCCATACCGTTCACTGATTCTGCAGACATCCTTTAGGTTGGAGAACAGAACATGATGCTGCACACGGGACAGGATCTGTTTGAGTTCTGCTGAGCACTGAAACACATTCAGTGCTACTATCAGACTCTTCTGATACGAGGCCTCTGACACAATCAGCTCAAACATGGCCTGGACCGAGAGCACAAAAACAGAGGGATAAGTTTGTGGAATAACAGTAGACATCAGACCAAGGTCGTGTTTTGCAAGCATGCACAGCAGACTTGTTAGTCTCCTGCAAGACACACCTCCTGAAGCTGGATCTCATGCGCACTGAGGGAGTTCAGCAGACTCTTTACTTGCGGTAGCTCCTGCCACAGAGCGTATGGCTTAGTCTGTAGTCCTGGTGGGCTCAACACAGCGGTCGGGCTTAAAGCAGGGGGAGTTTTCAGACCAGGAAGACGCATAGATGTCACCAATTCTGAAAGTCCGTTGTGCCGTGCTCTGTGTAAATCCTTCTTCAGAGAGTTCATCCAATACTCCTGATACAAAGGGACCGCTAGGAAAACAAAATTTGAGCAGATAAAAGAAATAGGAAATATATAAGCAAAATATGCATGTGCTTTTTGTTGAGCATCATATGAGATACAGCAGGCTTTTTTGGCTAATGGCAGATGAAATTTTGATAGTAATGCAAATCAATGAGATCTTTATTACAGTATAGCAGACTGCTTTCATTTATCTACTAATCATGTCTTAGTAAGATGATATTAATGCTTTTATGATCAAAGCACTGTAGTTTTAATTGTGGGAGGCAAAACATAATCTTACACGATGATTTAGAGATGAACAAATAAATGTTCCGTAAATGCCTGATGTATCATGTGATACATTTTAACATGATTTTTCTATAAAAAGTATTATGGATGATCAAGTATACCTAAATTGCTTCAGTCCAGTAAGTCTTCATCTCGAAATATTACTAACAACATAAGTTACTCTTATGTTTACTTTATAAACAAAAAAAATTGTAGATTACACAGCAAAGGAAAAAAAAAAAAAAGTCTATCAAAACCTGAAAGAGGCATTATACTGGTTTAAAAAAAAAAGCATAAACTATCAATCAGACAACACAAGGCATGTAGTGAACTGTGTTCATCAGTTTTTTTAGCAAAAGTTTCAATCATGATAATTTAAAAGTCTAATTTAAAATTTGCGTATCAAACATTACACAGTGGCCTTAAGGTTAAAGTTAAGCAAGTTATCGTTCTTTCGGTCTTTCGATGGATAGATAAAATGTGACCCGTGAGATACAGAATCTGGTCGACCGTTTTGGTGAGATAGAGCTCGTGGTAGATATCTATCAATCAGATACGCTCTCGGCCACTGATCTATGCTCGTGACGTTTTCTTTTATAATTATCATTGGCTGATAGAAATGTTTAAAAAAAAAATAGTATTTTAGATGGAAATAAGATCAAGACCCTTGATCACGTCATGATCTATTCTGTCGTGCAGCGCTCAAAATTGTGGACAAGCCAGGTCCGCCGAATTGTGGACAAGCCAGTTCCACCGTAAAATAACCGGAATCGTTTTTTGAACCGGTTAATTAAAACTATCTGTCCGATTCAGGAAACTAATCAGAATTCTAATCCCTTTTAGCGAGCATGAGGGAGGCGAATGGTAATAAAAATAATCTTTTATCTCACAACTCTCGTAATTACGGCTTTTAGCGAGCATGAGGGAGGTGAACGGTGCTTCTCAAACGGAAGGCTGCATCCTAAAATTCAGATGATCTCAGTACGAACTCGTTTTCTTTCAGTTTATTTTCGTGAATTTAAATGTGTGCAGCCTTCGTAGGATGCAGCCTTCCGTTTGAGAGACACCCATAGATAAGCTTTGTTGAACTGAAAAAGGCTCTGAATGAGGAGTCGATTCCTCTTGATGGAATCGATTCCAACCTTTGGAATCTACTCTCGATTCCTAACGCCTCGGAATCGATTCTTTTTGGAATCGATTCCCAGCCCTACTTACAGCTGCTGATGTACTCGGATTCGAACTGGGCAACATATGTTTCCTCTGGCTGAGGACTGACTTCTGTAGCATCTGCCCTGAAAATGATTGAAAAGAAACTTCTTCATTTTTGGGCAATGCTGATGTACAGACAGAAATTAATAGTTATTTAACACTGGATGCCTGAATTGTCATTTTGTGATTCATAAACGTTACCTTTTCACCTCACTTTCCACACAGTGCATGTCAGATGATTTCAGACTGGGGCTCTCCAGAGAGAAGAGGGATGAAATAGGCAGAGAAAACCCTATAAAGTTCCATAACTGTGAGCTTGCAACAGATCTAAGAGCTTCAGAAAACCCTTCAGATGTGCTAAGAAAAAGAGAGATCAAAATAAATTCAACAACTTCTGCATTACAAGCCTTGAACCTTATTGTGAGGTAGGTAGCGGTTAAAAGGAAATACAACAACAGGTTAGGAATAGTTATGGTCAGGCCACTTTTAGAACATAGGAATAACAAACAAATGTCACGTTTCATTTCTTTTGATTACATACCAGTAAAGACCTCCAAACTCTTCACGGTCCTCCACATTAGTTTCAGGGCTGTTTTCATCCAGCCCGGGACGATCGGTGTCCCCATCTAATGCTTTTGTAACAGCGTCTCTATCGTCCCAGATTCTCTCATCCTCCATGACATGAGCCATAAGAATACGGCAAACTTTCTTGTGGCTTATTACCTTTTAAGAGTTTTAAACGTGATATTGAATTTGAATTAAAAGTTCGAATCGTCGCAGTAAATATACCTTTTTTTACACACAAAGTCACCGGAGTCTGAGTCTAGTTGATTACTGCGGTCAAGCCAGCCGCGCTTTAAAAATACACGGTCGAGCCAGCCGCACTATTTTTGGCCTGCTCGTGTAATCGTGTACTTACGGTACGGGTACTGCGAGCAGTCAAAATGCATGTCATAAAAAGTGTCCCTTTAAAGTTTAGCTCATTCTTTCAACTGATATATATTCAGAGTGACCCTGACTATCACTGTATTCATTTTCAAGGCATTATACTGTATAGTTTTGGAGAAAACTAAAAGCAAAATCACCCAAAACAACACTTACGGTACGGGTACTGCGAGCAGTCAAAATGCATGTAAATAAACTGACATACCGACGTTTCCTTTATACCAGGACTGTCCAAACTCGGTCCTGGAGGGCCGGTGTCCTGCAGAGTTTAGCTCCAACCTCATTCTTTCAATTGATATGAATTCAGAGTGACCTTGACTATCACTGTATTCATTTTCAAGGCATTTTACTGTATAGTTTTGGAGAAAACTAAAAGCAAAATCACCCAAAACAACCAAATGCATCCTAGCACTTACACTGTGTCCCATTTTTCAACACTCATAAAAAGTGTCCCTTTATAGGTTAGCTCATTCTTTCAATTGATATGTATTCAGAGTGACCCTGACTATCACTGTATTCATTTTCAAGGCATTTTACTGTATAGTTTTGGAGAAAACTAAAAGCAAAATCACCCAAAACAACCAAATGCATCCTAGCACTTGCACTGTCCCATTTTTCAACACTCATAAAAAGTGTCCCTTTATAGGTTAGCTCGTTCTTTCAACTGATATGTATTCAGAGTGAGCCTGAATATCACTCTATTCATTTCCAAGGCATTTTACTGTATAGTTTTGGACTAAACTAAAAGCAAAATCACCCCAAACATCAAAATCCATTGTTGCACTTGGATTATTTCCGCATATTCCAACACTCATAAAACAATCCGATCTCATGAAAGTGCGTATAAATAGTATGCCAAATAAAAAATAGTTTTTGAGAAAAGTCATGGCAAATTCACCCCAAACATCAAAGTCCATTCTTGCACTTGCACCATGCCTCATTTTCAAGCACTATATACATTATATTACAGCTTAATGTATCGCTTACATATTCATTTGTAAATGATGTTCATATGTTCATAGTTTCTGCTTATAGTGTACATACACTTATTACATAATCCATATGTATAGTATGTTCATAGTATACCTATCTGTATATCATGCTGATAGTATTTAAAAATCTGTAAATTATGTCCATAGTACTGCCTTATCTGTATATTTATTGTACATTTGTAACATATTGTAGACACTGTATATCCTGTACTTACTGCTTATTGCACTTCTGGTTAGATGCTAACTGCATTTCGTTGCCTTGTACCTTACATGTGCAATGACAATAAAGTTTAATCTAATCTAATCTAATCTAATCTAAATACACACAATGACTTCTTGCATTTTACGTTTTACTGGCATTTAATGTAGTGAATACCTTCTTTTTAACCATAAGGACTGATTATGTTCATCATCCATTTGAGAAGTCGTTATTTGTGTGGTTACTTATTCCTCACTTTCAGTTTAATTTCTTATATCTACGTTTTTATAGCCCTGTCAGTTTCGTTTTTGGTTTTGGTTTGTTTATGGTGATATGCCTGCAAAGCTGTTTTTTTGTTTTGTTTACCTTATTCTTCAGTCTATTGAATAAAACTGCTCAGCTTGCACACTAATGCACACACCTAATAAAATCATATTCTCATAATTTGTTTGTGTTTAATTGCTTAAAAATTACATCTATTGTGAAATGTCATAACACAGGTTACATAATGCCTATCCAAGCATCTGTCTGTAATTCAGTCTTTATAAAACTCTTGTTTACATTGCATGTACAGCAGTCTTCTGAAAATCAAGCTTTCTGTACAATAAAAAAAAATAAAAACTAAGGAAAACTCTAAAAATATATTTGTTCCTACTTTATACTATATATATTAGTTATATATTACTATATATATTATAGTATATACCTACTATAATGTATATAGTACAAATACTATATATATATTACCTACTATATATTAGTTTTCTACTATTCACACTCAAATAATAATAATAATAGCAAACTATGTTTTTTATATGTCTTTTTGAACAACAAAGGTAAGGTATACATTTCTAATTAGGGTATTTTACAGAGTGCAAGAGTCAAATTAGTTTAGCCAGGTCAATGTTTTCCTTTAAACGTCAATAAAAATATAACTTTGCAGACTACCTTTTATCCTCTTAATTGCAAGTGTTTCATGTAATTGTTTTATTAGCTTTTTTAACACTTGTTTGAAACTTACATACTCTACAGTATAAAATGTTTCTTCTGTGTTTAGCATATAATTGAACTGCAGTCATTTCTTTTCTGTACTTTACTGGCCTTTTTTGGTGCATGTTATGCTTTCAAGCTACTTTTACTTTGTATGAGTTTTGTGTATAACTTTCATTAATAACTATCATTAATATCTGATTTAAAAGACTGTAATTGGTCTGATGGCGAGTGAATGGTGCAATTATGATAGTAGTACAGCCTTTCAAGACGTTGTCAGGAAGTTGCACAAATAGTATGTTAAATTGATACATTTCGAGTATGCATTTGTACTTAAGAGTATCATGTCTTACAATCTAATATCTTAAAACAACTTTCACTGCTTGGTTGCACTTGTATGATTGTCTATTGTAAAATTTGTGTTAGGTAAGCATATTTGCTATGTTCATTAATTTCACTATTGCACATCACAGGCAGAGATGAAAGGTAATAGTGCTGATCAAATGTATGTGGAGCCCAAAACACTCAAGTAGACTGAAAAACAGAGAAAGGTCAAATGATTTAAATAATTAAAATAACACTTGAATTTATGCTTTAATTCCATGTCATCATTGCATTACATGGTTTATTTTTGCATGATTATGATTGCATTTAATCTCATAGGCCCTCACATTTATCTTGTGGTAAATCCTTCACCAGGATTTCTGGTTGACCTGTGATATCATCGACTTGGCCAGCTCCATCATAGCAAAGGACAATGTGCACATTGATGGGTTTCAGTCAGTTATGCCCATTAGTGCTATTGCAAATGGAGGGATTGTGGGAACTCCACAAAAAAAAAATTTTGTGCAGATTTTGCACATTCGGCAAAACCACTGGATCACAGTTAGCAATTTATTTTGTGGTGAAAACCAGCTTTCTGTGTATGACAGTAAAAGTGCCCCTCTGGACAAAAGAACCCTACAGACACTGTCCTGGATGGTAAAGCCACAGTCAGAACATTTTTATGTTCTCCAACCAGCTGTGCAGCAGCAATTCAATCTAAGCAATTGTGGTGTGTTTTCAATAGCATTTGCATATGCTCTATGCAAGGGTCATCCACCAGAGCTATGCATGTTTAATGAAGGCAGGCTGAGGGCACAGCTGTATGCTTCATTAACAAAAAACAGCATCACATTTAGCATAAAGACTCGAGAGAGTGAAGCTGAGGCAAACAAGACCAAAACTGCAGTACCAGTTTACTGTGTTTGCAGAACAGCTCATTACAAGGAGCTCATGGTCCAGTGCTGCAGCTGCCAACAGTGGTATCATCCTACATGTGTAGATATACCCAAAACTGTAATTGGAACTGATCAGGTCTGGCAATGTGTCACATGCCACTGATGGACACTACATGAGGTAGCATTTCTTAAAACAAATTTTAAGAAACGCCACATTGGATGGAACACCAAAAGAGTGCAATAAGTAGAAAGCTTTATTATTTTTTTTATTTTATGTTAGTATAATTGTAAATTATTTGAATATTTAAATGACACTGCTGCATTTGAACCTTGCATTTAATTAATTTATTTTTTTAATATATTTTTTTGTGTTTTATATAAAAAGTAAATTGTGTAAATATTAAAGTACAGTGTAAACAGTGAAATCCAAGAGTCTATTTATGTTCTCTCAAAAAAGACAAAAACATTTTGTAACCGTGCAACGTTATACAAATTATTTGCTTTTTCATGAATAAATACAGTGAATGCACTTTTCGGGGTGAGTTTGCCTTTAATTTTCTCCAAAACTGACTTGTAAATGAATAGAGTGATAGTCAGGGTCACTCTGAATACATATCAATTGAAAGAATGAGTTAACCTATAAAGGGACACTTTTTAAGAGTTTTGGAAAATGGGACACAGTGCAAGTGCTAGGATGCATTTGGTTGTTTTGGGTGATTTTGCTTTTAGTTTTCTCCAAAACTATACAGTAAAATGCCTTGAAAATGAATACAGTGATAGTCAGGCTCACTCTGAACATATCGATTGAAAGAACGAGTTAACCTATAAAGGAACATTTTTTATGTGTGTTGCAATATGGGACATAGTGCAAGTGCTAGGACGCATTTTGTTGTTTGGGGTGATTTTGCTTTTAGTTTTCTCCAAAACTATACAGTAAAATGCCTTGAAAATGAATACAGTGATATTCAGGGTCACTCTGAATATATATCAATTGGAAGAATGAGCTAACCTATAAAGAAAATCTTTTTATGAGTGTTTGAATGTATGGAAATGATCCAAGTGCAAGAATGTTTGGGGTGATTTTGCCTTTAATTTTCTCTGAAACTGCACAGCAAAATGACTTGAAAATGAATACATTAATAGTCAGGATCACTTTGAACAAATATTAATTGAAAGAATGAACAAACCTATAAAGGAAAGCTTTTTAGGAGTGTTTAAAAATGGGACATATATATATATATATATATATATATATACACACACACACACGCACATACAAACATTAAAATAAAAAATAAAAATGAATAAAAAACATTAATATTAACGTTTATTAACATTAATAAATGATTTATAATAATTAATGTACAATACAAACGTTTATGTACAAAAGTAATGTATTTACAAACATTAAAATAAAAAATAAAAGTTAAAAAAAGCAAACGTATAAAGGAAACGTCGGTATGACAGCTTCTTTACATCCATTTTGACCGGTCCCAGCACCAAGGGCAAGATTAGACGCGCAATTAAAAAAAAAACCCGGCTGGCTTGACCGTAGTTGATTAGATTCGGAAGAGCGTCCTCACCTGTCCAATTTCGTTCAACCAATTTTACTACATTTGATTGGGCGTTACTTTGAAGATTAAGATTACTTTATTATTGGCTGAACCTAACAATAAAGAAAATGTCATCATATCACGTGTCACATTTTTTAAATTACAAAATGTTTTGAGATGAAATTATTGTCATTACATTACACACTATATACATTATTTCGGAAAATGTACATAAAACAAAGATAATTTGAATACGTTAACTATTTAAATGTTTCTACTTCAAAATTTCACTTTTAATTCAATGTTACTTGCCGTCTCTGTATTAAGTAACAGGAACGAACGAAGAATGTGCATAATACATTATATAAAACTATATGAAAACTAAACTTAATCAAGTTTAATTTTCTTAATAAAACAGTTATTAATATAATACATAATTCTAACAATAATACATATTAATAAAAATATTTCGTAATATATATTTTGGTTTTGGGGTACAATTTAACACTTCAATGTGAGGTCCACCCTTTTATTATCAATGATGAATGGCCCTGCGTTAATTGTAAGTAATTTAAGTAGTCAATTTATCTAACATTAAAACATACAAAGCATTATGCCCTATTTTCTTGCACTTTCACATTTTTGCAGTCAACTAACAATACTAAAAAAAACACAGGCACACATTTGAAATATAAGAATCACTTTTTTCCTTTTATTTGGTTTTTAAACTGTATACAAGTTTAAACGGAGATTCTCAAATAGATTGAACGCAAATTATATGAGTCATATAATATGACCCAGAGATTAAAAAATAACAAGGTAGACATGACAAAAGATAAAAGACAGCTGGAAAGGGCACATCAGGACTTTACAATAAAATAAAGTGTTTAGACAGGGGACAACAGATAAGAGAACAAAACACAGACTTCCCAACAATACGTAGTGGTAGCTGCCCTAAGGGCACACGGGGAAGAAAAAAAACCTTCCTGAAGACTACTTTGTCAGCACCAGCTTTTTCCTGTCTATTTCATTTAAATCAAAAACACAATGTAAAACACTACAGCCACATCCACAACATCATGTACCTGATAAAAAGAAATACTACTGATAATAAAAGTATGACTTCCCCTTCAGATTTGTTTTATATCATTAACAAAAGACTGACAATATTGTTCAAGGATGGACTATGAACACATACGAACAAGGTAATGGTAAGTCTATTCTTTAATAATTTCCAAAGGCAACCTATTGAAAATATGTCAAGTTATACAGGATTGGCAACGATCAAATAAAATAATAATTGAGAAAATTACCTCAGCTTGAACATTATTGCCAATTCAAATAGGAAAAAAACTCTCAAATGGGTGTTTTACCAGTTTACTATCTGCTCCTATTGTCACAAAATAAATTTAGTAAGATGCTTCAGAAGATCAGTAAACATCAGGCACATAAATAAATTTTGAGATCTAAAACCATGCAGTCGTTGGAAGATTGGAAACAGATCTATTTCTGCCACAAGAGGAATTTTATTACCGAGCCTCACCACCTGAAGTAAATATTCATAATCCTGTAAAATGTCTGACAGTTTATCAAATTTATTCAAACCAAACCAATAAAATCAACAATCCATTACGAACTATTGAGGCAACATGCAAAACTTTAAAAAAAGACTGCACAGACATCATTGTTCTGTTGAAAGGGAAATATGGCCAGCTTCTCACAAATCTATTTTTTAAACATTATGTATGTTGGCAAAGTAGAGGAGCCAGAAGAAGACCAGCAAGTACAAAACCACGAGGACTGCTAAAGGAAAATGACATGATGAAAAAAGGCTCATATGTTAACTGATGCCACCACTAAGAGTTGATTTGGAGTCTAAGTGGGCACAGTGATCTTTCTTGCAAGCAGCACCAATAAGGCAAGCTCTACGCTGCCTTGAGCCTGTTCCAGCGCCTCAGCAGCCTCAAGGGCTGAAAACCCTGATGCCTGGATCCTCTGAATGTGCTCTAGTGGAAACTGTCCCATCGAGGGCTGTGGTGCAGTTTGGAGTGAGTCTCCAAGAAAAAGAGGATCCATCACAGTGGCTTGAGGAGATGCAACAGGCCCTAGGCTGGAATTGGTTGATGAGCCAGCTGCTACAGAAAGCGGGCGCTGCTGAGACAGGTCAGCTGAGATGTCAATGCCTGAGGTGTTTTTGTCCACAATGCCCTGCCCTTGCTGACCCTCAGGGAGCTCAAGATCTCTCTGGGAAGAAGTCACCGGCCCAGAACCTTCTTCAAAAACAAGGGCCTGATTTCCTTCAGCTGCATCAGGGCACGCAATCGTTTGTTCCACTGTGGGATCTACCAGTCTAGAAGGCTGGTTCTCTGTGTGCCTTGGATGGCTTGGTGTTGGCATGTCTGGAATATCCCTCATTGATTGAGAAGTAAAGTCAGCTTTGGCAACACTTTCCTCTTTGTCGTTTGTTGTGGCAGTATTAGAGGATGAGTCAATAGTTGGGTTCAGAATGACATGGTTTCTTGCAGCAGGATTCTGGTCCACCTCATCAACATCTTGTCTTGGTGTAGTATCATTAGCATCAGATAGAGGAATCCTTCCAGAAACTGTTGGACAACTGTTGGACATCAGAAGTTTATGGAGCTCCTTAAGGGCTTGAGCCAAGGAAGGGATGTTATCCATCTCTGGCAGGTCTCTTTCACAGGGTACTACACTCTCAGAGTCTGAATGGACAGAAGAAATGGCTGGCTCAGCATGACCGGGCTCAAGGTTCAAATCTGGAACAGGCATGAGTTGTGGTTGAGCCCCTGAAACATCCTCCATCATACTACCTTGGTCTCTCTGGCACTGATCAGGAAAGTCATGGCCAGCTTCTGGTTTTGCATTGGAAGAAACATCCATGTCCACTTCCTGATCCAGTGTTTGAGTCTGAGACCTTGGGTTAAAAAGAATAAAGGGAGATTCTGCTGCTACAGTCCCAGAGGAAGTGTTATTCTTCCCCAAATCCACATCTATCGGACTGCCGGAATCTCCTGAAACAATGTCGCCTGTCACCTCATTGTCCTCGGGTACAGTACTAGAGAATGGTTCCTGAGAGGGAAGAGTGCTTGAGATAGGAGTATCTGCATCTGTTTGCAAGCAAGACGATGTCGGATCTGCCAGTCCTTGGAACTGAGATCTAAAGGAGTCATCAGAGAGATCTGGAGAGGGTTCACCCACTTTCAAGGGTTGAAGCAGAGAGGATTCAATTGATGTGGGAATTTCAACTGGGGACACTCCCTGGTTTCTAAAGGCTGGGGCAGACTTGGAACGGTCTAGGGTGAGACTGTGGGGGTGACTTGAGGCTGAGGATGTTGTGTGTTGGTTGAGGGGTTTAAATGGCAGGGATTGTGGTGAGGTAGTTTTTCCATCTTCAATATCTATGAGAGAGACATTAACTGATGAAGTTGAAATTCTACATTGAAGCAAACCATGCAAATTCAGCAAACACTGCAAACCATGCAAAAGAGTCAGCATCATAGACAGGCAAAGATTAACTTATTTCAAGATATTCAAGATATTACTCACAAAATGGAGGGCTTTCCTGTGCGCACCAATGTATATCATATGTCCAATATTTACTGGGTCAAATACTGTATCAGGCTAATGAATATACCCATTGTCAATGTAGTACCTGGTAAGTAGAGCCCTCTCCAGGTGTCTGTCCATATGACATCAGTTTTGTCCTGCTCATAGTTAGGGCACACAAACGCCACACATTTCATGCAATAAGAGGCAAAAATTAGCAAAAACACATCCAGAGAAAGAGAGAAAAGAGAGGCATGCACCTAATAATCACATTAGCTACACAAGGTGGCGTTCAACCCACATAAGGCTTTAGTAACCATGTCATAACTATAGAATATATTCTGAAGAGCCAATGTCCTACTGATATCTGAACCCATGTTTCCTCAGACAGTTTTATCAGTGTTACTTTGACAGGCATGTAAAGCATACATCCTTCAAAAGATTGGAGTCAGTAAGATTTTTAATGTTTTTTTAAAGCAGTCTTCTATGCTCACTAAGACTGCATTTATTTAATCAAAAAGACAGTAAAAACAATGAAATATTACTACAGTTTAAAGGAACCAAAAATGTAAATATGATTCATTTATAAGATGTGACAGAAACAGATGTGCTGCTCAATGATGGTGTGATGAAGTGAAAGTTACACAGATCAGCATTTATTTGAAATCTTTCGTAATAACACAAATGTTTTTACTCTCACTTTTGATTAATTTAATGCATCCTTGCTGAATAAAACTTAATTTCTTTCAAAAAAATCTTACTGACCCCAAATGTTTTAATGGTAGTGTATTTTATACACACATTATGCACCACCTTGTGAACTGGGGGAGTGGTTCTGCACTGCAACCAGAATAAACAGACTATACCAAAACTGTTAAAAATGTTATATTCTTCTAATCCCTAAACAAGGAAATCCTCATAATTCCACAACTAATGAGTATTCGTTCCTTGTGTTAAAATGTAACTCTAGCTTTTATTCCAACCCTAAAAGCCATGCCATCTGTTGGTCTACATATCATGCATCTCACCGCTGTCCTGCACAGATCTTTGTATTGCCTCTGCCAGTTCTCGATCTGCAATCTCCTCAGGCCGGGTCTCCTCTCGTCCCTCTGGCCCATATGCCAGCCGGGCACACTCGGGCAGCTCTGCCTCAGGTAGAAAACGTGTCTCTGTACCCGTCGTCCCAATGAGGAGGACATTTTTCTTTAGGTCTATGGAGCACTGAATGAGAGCAAATGAAGTTAGAAGATAAGATCGACAGACAGTATTTGTAAGATTAAAGGAGATATAAAATATTTTCCGGAGTACAGACTGACAATGATACGCAGACGAGACAAAGTACTCTCACTTGCTAAAGCATCTAGGGAATATAGAAAAAGTCTGCATCCTCAACTTTGTTTTATTCCATTAAAGCAACATTAATGGCATGGCAAACAGTTTCCATTACGGGAAATAGATTATTTGATTGGCTATGAACCAAAGTTTCCAAGCAGACCTGGTGTCTCTTCAGCATGTCAAGGCCTAGCAGCATATCCATGGGCTGATCTTCCAAAATGGAGAAAGAGCAAGGCAGGAAATCTCCTTCTATCTGCACCTGGGCTGAACGTAAAATATATATTTAGTATGAGAAGATTTGGGAAAAATAATGTTGGAGGAAATGCATAATGAATATTAAAGGAGCAGGTCTAAATAAATGCCGTACCCAAATGAACTCGGCCTATAATTTTCTGGGTGCCAACACCTTTGGCAATGCCTGCCCAACGTCTGTCCACTAGACGCATGATGTTACATCGCTCTGCACATGCTTGGCTCATAATTGTCATCTGAGCTCCTAAAGAAGGATAACCAGAAAGACAATAAAAATTAGTATATAATATGAAAAAATTCTAAAGTATTAAAAGGAGTGTCAAACATGTAAGCAAAAAAAGCACACACCTGAAAATAACTCACCTGGATGCTGTATATTAACCCAAAGTATTTGACATTTGGTTATTAAAGCATAATGTTCAACATGACATTACTTCCAACAATATATAACAAAAGCACTCAACAACATCATTTCCAGGGGACTTAAAAAGAAAATCAAAAACACAATTTACTACCTGAGTCAACAAAGGCCTTTACTGGGTGTCCATTGACTTTGCAGTTGATGTAGAGCATGACCACCTGGCCAAAACTCTCAGGAGCTTCTTCCATAGCAATGGTCATATTCTCCTCAATGTTGTGCTGTCTGGAAATTAAAAGTAAAAAGTCACAAATTCAGTGCTTTTCTTTTGTTTTATAATCCCTGTGCCATAGACCATGTTTTTGCTTTGCATGTAATCTCACCCCTTATTTGTTACCTGATTTCTTCCTCAATTTTGGCCTGAGCTTCCAAGTCAAAAGGATCTGCAGTCAGCAGTTTGATTCTCTCCTGCTCTCTTCGGGCTCGGTCCTGCTGCTGCTCCAATAGCACCTTGGTGAAGCGCTCTGAAAAGAAGAAATCAAAATTATTCTGTCACTTAGGAAAAAACATTCAGTCATCCATATAGATGCATTTAGGCCCATCATCTTCATTTACCAAGGTCTCCACTCAGTAGAGCCTCAGCAAGAGGAGGGTTTCGCTCCTTCAGCAACGACAGTTCATGTGGATTCGCCAGCAACATGTCACGTAGCAAGGTAGGGTTGTCCAGTCCCTGAGGAGAAAGGGCTGAGCCTGGTGCGTTGGTAGCTCGGGGCGGCTGTGACTGGGTGGCACTGGGACGCTGGGCTTGGTGCTGTCTGATTTGGCCTGAGGAGGTCCCAGGAACAGCAATGGAACTGAAATCGATGCGAGGCAGACCTAAGACATTAAGATTCATTATGATTAATGCCATAAGCTCACATTGATCCATTTTAAAATAGATCAAGTTATGCTGGTTTACCAGGAACTGTGGGTTGTGGCCCTAGTAACCTCTCTGCTTGTCGTAACACTACCACGTCTCCATCCTTCAGTCCATAGTTCCCCAGGGCTCGGGTGGGATCATGTAAAGGCTGCTCTGCATATGAAATCTGTAGAGCAAAGGTTGCATTATTTTTGTTCAATATATGAAAACACAGTATATGATCTTTTTCTCAAAACAGCTATGAAAATTGTGAGCATTTTAAGTCTAAAATATACCAGCTCACAATTACAAATGTCTTAGTACCGAACACTATGTGTAATAAATTATAACTTACAGTTTCAATTAATGCACCATTAAATAGGCATACAGAAAAAGTTTCTCTTTAAATTTTCAACAAGTTTCATCTGCTACCAAGACACACCTATATCAAATAAAGACTCTGTCATGTTTGTTTTAACTATGGAAGTTCATTTTCGCCACATAAGAAAACAATCATGCTTTGGTAAAGCATAATTATGAGAGAGAGAATAAAACGATCACTAACTTACATAAAAAGTCAGTCGAAATTATGAGACACCAAGTCACAATTATTACATAAATGTATTACAAAAAAAAGTATTACATAAAAAGTAATAATTCTGACAGAAAAAGCCACTTTTGGCATAAAAATTCGACGTAATGACATTTTTTTCTCACAACTTAGGCTTAGTGTGACCATTTTGACTATTGATCACATAATTACGTCAATATATGTCATAATTATGATTTAGGAAAGCATGATTTTTATTTTTGTTATGTGGTGGAAATGGTTATGTGGCTTCCATGCTTAACAGTGCACAATTCCGTGTATTACAGTTTCCTGATATGATTCGTGTTTAACAAACTGCGTTTAATTGACATAGGTTAGCGTGGCAAATACAGCTATGGCCTGTTAATCTTTCGAAATCTGGGGTTTTCCAGAAGTGTTGACAGAGGCTCAGTATGCTATTAATAGAATGGACCTGCCGGCTTGTTTGGCACTAATTTATTTAGTCAGGTCGCTTAGCATAGAGGCTAAATAACTTTAACTGTTGCGACACTTTTGAAAGATGTTTACCTGAATCTCCCTGGCTGGTATTCCTGATTCTAGTTCGCAAAGAGCCAAAAAATCCCTGAGTTCAAGCTCCGGGGACACGTCGAGGGCGAAAGTGGTTTCCGAGCGGTCTCTCGGTGCACAAAACACTGTGAGCAGCATTGTGCTCGGGGTCGCTGGAACCCGGTTACCGCTACTCGCTGTCAGAAACTGCCGTTACTCTACAGTTTTTCTGTGGGAAACGTGCCCAGGACTGTCCCGTTAAAACACTGTGTAATATCTGGTTATGAAGAGATTAAGCGCATAAAGAAACAAGCCAACAAGCAACCACAATTCACTAATAAAGAATTCGTTCACTTCCTTTCCACAGCTCTTCAGCCACTGCCGTAAACCAATCACGTGTGTCGTAGCTTACTGAGACAGGAAGTCAGAAACAACATACAACGTCAAAACGGTAGACAATTTTGATAAATGAACTGAACAACTAAATAAATAAAATTAATTAAATTGATGTATGTATTTAATTACATTAATTTAATTAATTTAAAAAGCGAATAATTCAATATTTTAATTAAATTCTTTAAAGTTCAATATCACAAATTTACTTATTGGATTGAATGAATCATACCTATATATATATATATATATATATATATATATACACATATACATACATATATTTACACATATACATACACATACATACATATATACACATACATATATACATATTTATATATATACATACATATATACATATATATATATATATATATATATATATATGATTCAATATGCTGGAGCTCCCCATCAAATCCATCAGCCTAGGGTACAAGCAAGACAGGGCACGCCTTGTATTGGAGCTAAAGGACTCAGCGGACCCACTTATAAGGAGTGCGAAAGTCCCCATCTGCACAGGCCGCAAATGGAAGGCACAAGCTGAGTCTGCAACATCGAGAGGTGATGGGGTTAGTCCAGACTGGGGAGCGCCACAGCACCTCTGGTCTAAAGCCACCAAGAGGCAGCAGAAGACCATGGTGGTGGATGAAATTACCACTGGAGCAGGAGCGCTTCCACGTAAAGGCAATATCCCAGGGCAGTCAATGAGCCTGGACGCGATGGGATGTGACTATGAACAGGCGCATCACTTGGACAGATATCTGGATGGCGCCACAATCCAGGCTCAGCTTTCTGTTAAGGGTGACCTATGACAACCTCCCATGCCCCCGGAACCTCACCCAGTGGTTTGGAGACGAGGTAGGCTGCCCCCTGTGTGGCAACATCAAGGCAAGCATCCAGCATATATATATATTAGGGCTGTCAGTCAATTAAAATTGTTAATCTAATTAATTACATGATTTGTCGATTAATTAATGTAATTAATCGCAAATTATATTTGGCTATGAAAATACCCCTCAAAAGATTATTTAATGCTATTTTTGTGTTAAATGAGAAAGTATTAAGTCGACATTACGAATAGTAGCTTTAGAAATAAATATTTTATTTGATTCAACATACATTTTTTTTTTACATATGGGCCTGAACGTTTAGGCTACAACGGCCCAACATAAACTATGGAACATAAAAGAAGATCATTTGAGAATTTTTTTTTTTTTCGTTCATATTTTCATAGCCAAATGTCATTTGCGATTAATTACATTAATTAATCGACACATCATGTAATTAATTAGACAGCCCTAATACACACACACATATAGGCCTATATATATATATATATATTTTTATTTGATTCAACATACATTTTTTTTTTACATATGGGCCTGAACGTTTAGGCTACAACGGCCCAACATAAACTATGGAACATAAAAGAAGATCATTTGAGAAATATTTTTTTTTTCGTTCATATTTTCATAGCCAAATGTCATTTGCGATTAATTACGTTAATTAATCGACACATCATGTAATTAATTAGACAGCCCTAATACACACACACATATAGGCCTATATATATATATATATATATGATGTAAATGATGTGTAACAATGCAAAGAGGTTTTCTGTAAGGGGTAGGTTTAGGGGATAAAAAATATCGTTTGGTCAGTATAAAAGTAATAAGTCTTTGGAAAGGCCCTACAATTCACAAAAATAAACGCGCGTGCGTGTGTGTGCCTTTTCTTTGTTTTTTTTTTCAAAAATTATTTGAAACCGTAACTATTATTTTTACAGAGATGCTAGGTTTTCAGTGTAGCCTCAGACTTTACATGCATAGCCTATTTATTTAGACTCCAGCAAGTGACAACACTCCCAGCCACTGTACAATAGAGGGCGCTACGGCTCAACTTATTTCATCACCTCTGGCTATATATTATATACTTACAGCAGTTTTAATAAATATTACTTGAATTATTAAATGAACACTGTTATAATAAATATGAGGAAGGACTGTCAATTCTAAAAGTTACTTTTAGGGTGAAATTCTAACTTTGACATACTGCTGTACTGCCCTCATAAAACACAGTGGGTACCAAAAATCTCTGAGCTCTTTGAAAATCTTCGTAATTTAAACCGATTTAGAATTTTGAGACATTAAAAAAAAATAAACGCATTTCTAGATGACTAATCAAATAAGCAAATATGTTACATTGACCACGTGAGCCTCCAGAGGTCAGAAATAAATTTTTCCAAATAACCTTTTCACTAAAATTATGATTTTGACAAATGTTTTTTTTTTTCTTTTTTCCTTTAGGTGTATTAATATTTAAAAATGCAGGTGACATACTAAAATCTAAATCTGACAGTAAAAATAAACCTCAGTCCAAGTCAGTTTTTCACCATGAAAATGTTTATTGGACCGTTAAATTTCTCATTCTAAGACAGAGTCATGTATGGCATTTGATCGTGGTCTCTTAATTTAATAAAAACATATGCAGCAATATACACACTAAAACATGACACTCTCAGAGCTAAGATAGCTATGTTTCTGTACCAGATATACACATTGTTTTCAAACTAATTAAAACACAATATATTCAACACTTACAAAGCACACATTCAACAAATTCCGGTCGATCCTTTGTTCAAACATAATTAACCCACACACACAAAGAGAACAGCCAGATCACAGCAGAAATGTACAACAATCCATGACTGTATCATGCACATACTGATTTAAACAATACTTGTATATAATCTCTGACCTAATTTGTTTTGTACACTTCGAGCACACTCCCTGCATTCAACGGTCAAGTTTGTACTAACCCAGCAAAGTTATTTTTAGACATCCTAACTTTGCAAGGGCAAGTTAAAAATTGCATTCAGATCGGGACACCCTAAAATGCAACAAGACCGCAATCTCACTGATGCACCATGAGGAGGCTCGAAATATATATTAGGTTACAAAGGGCCTGTCTTATCTCAGAAAGTTAGAGTTCAGTTCTTTTAAAGGAAGAGTTAGGAGAGTGCTCATGGTTGGCTTGGTTAGAGCAATAAACTGGCTCAATACTACAATCACATGAACATAATACATCTTTTTCTTTCTGACCACATTGCAAGTGTGTCACTTTTGCACAAGATGCTCCATTTTTGTTCAAACATAATTAACCCACACACACAAAGAGAACAGACAGATCACAGCAGAAATGTACAACATAATCCATGACTGTATCATGCACATACTGATTTAAACAATACTTGTATATAATCTCTGACCTAATTTGTTTTGTACACTTCGAGCACACTCCCTGCATTCAACGGTCAAGTTTGTACTAACCCAGCAAAGTTATTTTTAGACATCCTAACTTTGCAAGGGCAAGTTAAAAATTGCATTCAGATCGGGACACCCTAAAATGCAACAAGACCGCAATCTCACTGATGCACCATGAGGAGGCTCGAAATATATATTAGGTTACAAAGGGCCTGTCTTATCTCAGAAAGTTAGAGTTCAGTTCTTTTAAAGGAAGAGTTAGGAGAGTGCTCATGGTTGGCTTGGTTAGAGCAATAAACTGGCTCAATACTACAATCACATGAACATAATACATCTTTTTCTTTCTGACCACATTGCAAGTGTGTCACTTTTGCACAAGATGCTCCATTTTTGGATTAATGAATGAGAACCCAGCAAAAGCGTTCTGGTCCATGGAATCGATCAGGCCTTTCTCGCAGTGTGAGAGACGGGGTTTCTCACTCAAAAACTCCCGGTCAAAGTTACTGCAGTCATTTGGAGATTTCTGCAATTAAATAAAAACAAAACAAAAAAACAAAAAAAAAAAAACAATGAGAAAACGGAGAAAGACAAAAAATAAAAGAATAAGATGCGAGTGGGAAAACATACCACTTTTGGTTTGAAGGGGGGCTCAACTTCTTTCCTTTCTAAAACAGACCAGTTGACAGTCTTGAAGAACAGGTGGCCTCGTATATTACCCACAATCCCTAAACGGCGTGATGGGTCACGCTCAAACAGCTGTGAACAGATGAAATAAAGATAAATAGTGTAAAAGCAGAAATTTCATTCGTGTTGTTTTTAATGGTGTATTTGTGCATGTGTACCTTTTCTAGCATGTCTCGAGTATCCACTGTGATCCAGCGGGGATAATGAGGTGTGTCCATTCGGATCGATTCAAACAGCTCGTCCTCGTCGTCACCATGGAATGGAGACTGACCAATCAGCATCTCATACACCAGCACGCCAAACGACCACCAGTCTACTGAGAATGAATACTGCTGACCCAGAAGAATCTGTGATTTCCACACACAAACACATCAGGTCAATACCAAGCTATTGTCGGTCTGAGAGTAAACCAACGCCAAAATGTGTTTCATACCTCAGGAGCAATATAATCTGGAGTTCCACAGAAAGTTGTGGCCCGATTTTCCCCAAACACATTCTCCTTACACATTCCAAAATCAGCTATTTTTATGTGACCATCTCCATCTAACATCACATTATCCAGTTTGAGATCCCTGGCAAAAGGAGAGAGCAACAGTGAAAATGATCCAGAATGCCTTTCTATGAATTCTGAGTGGAGTAATTAATAAATACAACAAAACAATGGAGAAACAGTTGTGTGTACCTGTAAATAATGTTTTTGGAATGGAGAAACTGCAGGCCACACACTATTTCAGCTGCATAGAACCTGGCAGGAGAAGTCCATTTAATACATTCACTTTGGTGCCATTTATATGCCACATGTACCCATTAAATCAAGGGTTCAACTATATTTTTAAATGATAGAAACTCATTTATATGCGTATGTGTGACATACGTGGCTCTGTACAGATCAAAACGCCCCTTTTCCTGTATATGAAACATCAAGTCTCCTCCATTCAGATACTCCATCACAAAGAATAAGTGCTCCTGTTAAAGATGAACAAATTTAAAAAAGATTTTTATAGCTAACAATTAATAACCATTCATGGCATTCTCCATTAACATATTGTTTGGTACTGTCAGATTTAGTCACTCTGTAGAGCAGGAGGAGCTGTGGTGAAGTTCTTTTTTTTTTGTGGTATAGGACCTCATGAGTCAGGTTTGTGGTTGTTTTTTCTGTAAATGTGTGTGGTGTACCTTGGTTTGAAAAGTGGAGTAGAGGTGTGTAAGAAACGGATTTTCCCAGGCGAGAGCCAGAACTCGTTTTTCTACCATGGTGCACTCCACATCATCATCCATCAACACCACATCCTTCTTTAATGCCTTCACTGCAAACCATTCACCAGTGCCCCTTAGTTCAGCCAACAGCACCTGACGACAGAAAGATGATGAACATGTATTTGTATATGAATGCGTGTTTGAGGGATAGAGAGTTTGTTTGTTACCTTGCCAAAGCTTCCCTTGCCCAGGACTTTGTGGAAAACGAAATGCTCAGCAGTGATACGCATTTGGTGGGTGATTCGAGAGGGGGGACGAGGACTCAAACCCTCCCACAGACGACCATAAGGAGCCCCATCTGCAATATAAAATTGCTGTCAAATCAAAATCATATTTTTAATTCTCACAATTAGTTACCCCCAGTCACACCTACCACTAATATCAGGACTTTTATTAAAATCCTGGTAAACCCCAACATCCTGTGTGTTGCTCTGTGAGTTGCTTTCAGGTCGCTTGGTGGATTTCTATGATGGCAAAAATATGCATAAACTTTAAAACATAACAGCATTAATGTGAATGTGAAATAGAGTTTACAGTATATAAGTGCCTCATAACTTGGGCTTGTGCAAACATTAATATTTACAGTTGAGACTTGGGTAAGAGCCTCTGCCAGTAGCTTCTGGTTGATGCCACACAGGTTGGCCACTTTAGTCTGGCACTTATGATGAACATTCATGGCGCAGTCTGAAAGAGAAGAGAAGAGATGATTGCAAACATATATTCAGGGTTTAATATTAAGACAAGAACCAAATAACAAAATGGCCTTTTTATACCAAGTAATTATAACTAACAAATTTACAGAGTTACTGACCAGTGGGCTGGTAACTATTTTTAAGTATTTCTAAATACTAAAATGCTTTAAAGCATAATGTAAACAGATAATGGCTAACAAATAATTTTGGGCCTTTTCAATACGTACACAGTATACTCACCCTCACATTTGAGGCCCTGTTTGACAAGACCCCACAGCAGACTGCCACAATGGTCACAAAAGGTGGGGCTCATGTAGTTGTAGGTCTTAAAGCGATGTGGCATGTCAATCTTAAAACGTTCCTTCTGAAACTGTATGCACACAAAGACTTTAAATAAAATTATAAAATTAAATAAAAAAAAAAAAGAGAATAGTGTAATACAATTCATACCATAGTGTCTCGACTATTGGCTGCAGTGCCTGTGCACCTTCCGATAATTTTATCAATACATTTCTTGTGGATGGCTGCATTGCATTCTGGTGGAGAAAAAAAAAAAATATATATTTTTTTTTTAAGGGGCTCAGCCATTGGGACAGAATTTCAGAGGCTGTGTATGTTCACAGTGTTGCTTTATTCTGAATAAAACAGGTAAACAGTGAACAATGGAAAGCAATCCATTCATGTATTTCCCCTTTTTGGCACATTCTTTCTAAAACAAACTGTGGACAGGTATTTAAGATACCAGAAAATAAAACCGCAAAATATACTTACGTCTACACTTGTAACCTTGCTTGTTGAGACCCCTGGGAAGCAAAAGACAAAATGATAAGTACGCCTGTGTTATGAAATTCTTACATCTTACTGAATAATCAGGACTGACCAAACAAAATCTCTACAGACAGAGCAGAAGGTGGGCTGTCTGAAAAAGGTGGCAATGAACTCATGGTTTTTGATGAAGTGAATCTTCGCCTGCTTAATAGCTCCACGACGACGATTGAGAGTTGGTGCCTCCTCTTCTGATATTACTGACTGACGACAGTCTGAGCGCAAAAGAGAAAAAACAAAACAGGATGGAAGCAGAATTGAAGTTGATGACAGGAACTTTTTAACAGTAATTTAAACAAATCTTTATAATAAATTAATATTTTGTATATACACATACAATATATATTATTCATTTTGTATTTCTTGATTAAAATGTTTTGACCAACTTTTAAATTGTCAAACTGTTTCCTTCTATTTTTGAACAAGCATCTCATGTAAACGTCACCTAAGAAACACCCCCAACTGGGATCAAGTGAATCCACAACCAGCCTAATTATACTGTGCAGGGCTTCTTTAAGTCTGAATAATCAACTCACAGATTAGCCAGCACCAAAAATATACTACTGTTCAAATGTTTGGGTTCAGTAAGATTTATTAAAGGAATTCTTTTATTCAGCAAGTATGCATTAATTGATCAAAAATGGTAGTAAAGACTTTTACATTGTTACAAATATTTGTATTTTAAATAAATGCTTTTCTTTTAAGAATCCCCAAAAAAATATTTCCACAAAAACATTAAGCAGCTCGAGTGATTTCAACTGTAATAGTGAGAAGAAATGTTAATTCAGAAACAAATTAGAATATTAGAATGATTTCTGAAAGATTATGTGACACTGAAGACTGGAGAAATGGCTGCTGAAAATTCAGCTTTGCCATCACAAGAGAATAAGTTACATTTTATAATATATTCAAATAATTATTTCACAGTTATTTTAATTAACATTATTTCACAATATTACTGTTTTTACTCTATTTTGATTAAATAAATGCACCTTGGTGAGCCTGACTTAAAAAAAAAAAAATAATGATTCACCACCCCCAAATTTTTAAATGGCGATGTAATTTTGTAGTTAAATATTTTGTATTCGAAAAACAATAAAACACAAAAAAGAAGAGACACAGATAGAATGTTTGAAGAAGTCCCAGTGTAACAGAGGGACAAGCTGTTCTGACACGTTCAACAGAGACATTCCTGTGCAAAGAAATTTAAAGGGAGTCCAAATGGATTCACACACGCCCATACACTCGACCCCTCCCACCGCTAACGGCAATAGGCTAGATTCAAGCGGGGGTTGAAACGTCTGTTGAGGAGTTCAAGGTGGCACTAAGGTAAAACGCCCATTATTGCCGCTCTAACTCAGGGTGGATGTACTAAACTGGTTGAGCATAATAGGAGTAACTCCCTTTAAATGTAGTAGTTTTTATAGAAATTGTATTTTTATGAGAGTGGCAATCCAGTCTCAAGTTAATCATTCTTTTAGTTGTGTTTTGTAATGATTATTTTAGAGCGTTTATTTAATTGTGATCGTGTCTTACCTGTATCTGTATCCTCCATAAAGAACTGTACAGCCATCATAACCTTTCCTGAAGGCTGCAAATCAACCTGAAAATGAAGCAAGACTATAACATTACCTGAAATGTACAAACACTGACAATCATACAAATGTATAGACATAACCACATTGTCACATACCCAAAACTCTGCACGTCCATTTGCCTTCTTGCATCGTTCTGCCAACACAGACACACCCACAGTAACTTCTGCTAAAGGTTCCTCTGCGGTTCTCATGAGTAGTATTTGTATGACACGTCCCTCATAAATATGTGCATCAAAAGTGGATCGCCAAGCAGGATACATGGTGGGCTTCTTCTGGATCAATGTTTTTCCTCGCTCTTAAAGGGAAAGGGGGACATTTTTGATTAACTCTGTTAAGTCATGCCAGTTCTGATACATTAATCATCCAGAAAAATTATATTAAACATAGCAAATGATAGCGCTTTTAGTCACATCGAAATTAAGGTCAAGTATGAGAACATTGGATTGTGGGAAACAATATTCTGTGCAGTGAGCTCGGTTCTAAACTACTCATTTGGCAAAATAAAGCAGGTAATCCAGTTCTCTGCAGATGGAGGATTTGCATGTTGTTCTGTGTACATACAGTATACTGCAAAAAACAGCACAAGATGCATGGCGGTATGCCATTCCAAACATAGCCATGCACTTGAAACCCATTACACACACATAACCGCGTACACATTTACTCACCAGTGCTGAGAGCTTCTTTCATTTTGACGGCACAGAATGGTGCCTCAGCCATTGGCGAGAATGTGCCAAGATCATAGGCATTAAACGCAATCCTCAGGAAAGGGGCCATGGCAACCCCTCAGGCACAGCCTAAAAAAAGATTCAGACAAGCAAAATTCATATGACTTTTCTGATGCGTTTGGTGATATGTTCAGTAAAGCAGCCAAACATCAGCATTGCTGCATATAGCAATAAAGAAAAAAACAAAACAAACCTTTTTTGTAATCATATTTTAATATGTAATCATAATTTTGTAATCATAAACCGAAACCTATACTTTGTTCATGCTAGCACATGTGCCTGCAGAGAAAACTGTTTAGTCTTATATGGGATCTTAATGTTAATTTCTGTGCCTGTTCTATTGTTAAATCTAATAGTTGCTCTGTTGCTCTCCTAGTAGTTTTGTAATGCTTTATGTTACTTGTAATCAGCTATCACCAAAAATAGTCATCCACCCTCTCTCTGACCTTTAGTATTAATAAGGACTTTTTTTCTGTGCTTTTGAGGCTTCAATGTAAACGCCCCTTTAGATGTAAATGAGATTGAGTGCTTCACTGTATTTTCTCAAAAGCTGCTGCTCTGTTGGTTCAGAAAACAATCCATGCTGAAATTATCAGACTGACATGATCAGTGACCCTGAAATAAAAATACTTGAGCTGCAGTTTTTAACACTGGGATTCTTCAAAAAGGTATGTAAAGTGTCAGGTGCTACACACAACCAAAACCATTACAACTGAACTCTTCTCATTAGTATTTCCAGTGTTTAGAAGTATAATAATTACCTCACACTGAATGGGGGGACCAAATTGTTATGTACCAAATAGACATTGATGTGTTACTGCAGGCTTCAGAACATCAGAAGGTGTTTTAGGAATAAATCTGAAATTTGGATTTCTGAAGGTTACAGTTATGTTCTACATGTTCGATATCAAAATCTATTTACAAAGATTTAATTTTCATATGACACATTTAGTGTATGCAAATTGTCTTTGTGTAAAAGCATGGTTAACCTAAACTGTTAGTGGTTATTAAACTAATAGCTACCAAGACTTGCTTTGATGTGCTTTTTAAATAGAACCCCAATGACTAAGATTAAATACAAATATAATTCAATGCAAATAAAATATATATTTCAATATAATATTTTTCAATGCCTTTTTGCTAAAGTTCCTTGGTTTAATTCTCATGCAACAGGACCATGTAGAACAAGGGTTCCTGGTCATCCGTAACATTACCCTTCACTCATCATGTTTATTTCCATTACATGATTTTGCTTTATTATTGTGGATCAGAACATTTGGAACATGACCCAGATGAGGTTTATAGGTTATTGTAATAATTGGGGCTGAAATTGATCAGTTTTGTATAACATAAGGACTCCACCCACTTCTGTCGAAAAGCCAATGACATGACTCAGGCTGTGACTGCAACAGAAACTTGCTTGTTGTATTGCAGTGACTGTATTTAGACTGCATTACTACAGAGTGTGTAAGAATAAGAAAGACGGGGAGAGAGAGATTTGAACACACCCATACATACAAAAACACACTGCTGTAGTTCAATTAGGAAGGGCACTTTTGGAAACATGTCTGAAACCAGCACAGAAATGTCCAAAAACGTTGCAGCATCTCATTCGAAAACCTAAATCTCTGCTTGTGTTTGTGTATATGTGTGTGTGTGTTAGAGCTAGCGAATCAGTGGTGTGGAAGAATGTGTCAATAACATAAGCTTGCAGCTCAGTACGAAATCGATTTTGAAACTATCCATGTCACATCAGTCAGAGTCTCTCTAGATGATCACATATACATCATTAATCCTGTTCAGCCAAATTCAGCCAAAAAATAAATAAATAAAATTAGAAGAGCCTGTGGACCTGTGTTAGTATGTGTGAAAATTAGTGATAGAGAGAATGAGAGAGACAGCGAGGGTGGTATGTTGGGTAGGCACTAGGCAGGTGTGGTTAAAGGGGTCATATGATGCTTTTTTAAAGATCATTATTTTGTGTATTTGGTGTAACAGAATATGTTGACATGCTTTAATGTTCAAAAAACACATTATTTTTCAAATACTGTACATTATTGTAGGTCCTCTATTCCCCGCCTCTCTCAAACGCTTCGTTTTCTACAAAGTCCCTCCTTCCAAAAAGCGCAGCCTGCTCTGACTTCAACACTAACTGCGGTTACTGAAACCACGCCTTCTTTATTTGGGAACATTATGCAAATATTCCCACATAGTGACCTAGATATGTGGGGGCGTGTTAGAACGAGCCGTTTTAGGGGGGTGTGGCAGTCTTAACTTTGATAAAGAATATCTCTTTGGTTTTGAGACTTTAGTCTTTGCAACTTCAGGGATCTTATCTATTCACGAACAGCTTGTAACACTCCAAAGAGAAAGGAAAACTTGAAATCGCATCATATGACCCCTTTAAGAGGCTCCATGTGCTTTCCTGAACATAAGAAGTTAAAATGTGTGCTAAGAGAATGTTTGTTCTCATAAGCCTTATGATAAGCCATAATAGGAGCTGAAACACAATTACAAGGGTGTAAGAAGTGTGTGTTTGTGTGTGCATGGCCTTGTTAGGTAAACTAGTACTATTGCTCAAAGGATTAGTGGTTTGTTCAAATCCCTAACCCCAAGTATTGAACTACTTCAACTTATATAGGAATACTCCACCCAAAAATGAAAACTCTCATATCCTTTACTCATCGTCATGTAGTCCCAAACCTGTATGATTTTCTTTATTTCTCCATAAGATATTTTGAAGAATGTTAGCAACCAAACAGTTTCGTTTCCCATTGACTTTGTATTGTTTATGGGAACTGAAACAGTTTGGTTAGCAACATTCTTCAAATTATCTTCTTTTCCTATGTTCCACAGAGGAAAAGGAAGTCATACAGGTTTGTGAGTACTTGAAGATGAGTAAATGATGACAGAATTTCCATTTATGGGTGAACTATCACTTTAGGAGTGTAACCGATCTTGCACTGTTTGGCTACAAATGGTGCAACTTAAGGAGATTGAGGTGTTCTACATATTTGGATTTTATCTCATAAATACTTTTCAGTGTCTTAATTTTACTTGCCCAGTACGCAACCACCTAGAACATCCTATCAACCATATAACAATCGGAAGACCTTAGCAACTGCATAACTGAAATCTAGTTGCATATAAAGCATATAAGCAAAATTCTGATGGAATTATCAATGTTATCAAACTCACTGTAGCCAATTGCTTTAAAGTGCATGAAATACATAATTCTTGCACACCAATTCTGGAGTCTTTCAGTTCGCTGATGTCAAAAGGAACAGCAGGTTTCATCACTCATGTCCACAGTAATACACACAACATCTAAAGTACGGGTCAGGAAGGAACTATCGACACCCTTGAACAGAATGAAAGAGTGGTATGGTGTAAACTGTTCAACCACAGCAGGATGTGTCTCCATGGCAGAGTTATCACGTCAGACAAAAGCAGGTGTAGTGATGGATAGATATTATTAAAGGAAATTAACTGAAATCTGTCTACAAACCACCGACAACAATTAAAACAGTAGATAATTACTGTAAAATGTGACATAACCATTTCCACCATGCCCCAATACACACACACAAACACACTCACTCAGTCATCTCAACCAGAACCACGCTCCATCTGTTTTGTGTAAAGGATCAATAATCATTGATATTTTGTACAGGACCGTGTCAGTGGTATTTTAGACCCCTCAATGTCACAAACTGGAGTTATTTATGGACTAGGAATAAAATGTGATAATTCACTAATAATATTTATTTTTACTAACAGTTGTGTAACAAACTACCTAGTCTTTGTACATCACAGGCGCATGCAGCATTTTTGAGTATCACCAGCTGACTGCGAACTCGTCTGTAATGTATCAAGTGCTGTCTAGGTAGGTCACTAGGTTGAGACACAACCTCTGCTGCCTTTACAACTACGGAGAAGTGTTGTCTAGCAAAACAAAGTGTGAAAACGCCGATTCTGTCAAGGTCCAGTAACGGACAGCGGCGTTCACGAAAGTGTTGTGTGAAACTGCGCCCTTTTCATATCATTCTAACAGACTAAAGATATGCTCAAGCTTTTTTTGGAAAATATAAAGTCATAAAAAAAACACTGAGGATGAGAAGGATTAAAGTCTAAAACACAGACTGCCTCCGCGGTCGTCGCTCGAATCCGTTCAGCGCATCAATCGGGAAAAAGCAGCGAAGAAAATGAGTAAAACACACTAAAACGCATAATCACCAAAGTTCCGTCACGACCAAACAATATTCGATCCAAATAAAAACAACGAAGCGCTGCTAACTTCTTACCTCTCCTCCGGAAGTAGCGGACTTTTCTTTGAGACGCCTGCTCGCTTCAGTGATTGAGCCGTTTGAGGAAGTACAAATCGCTCGTGGAGTTCTGAGTAAAGTAGGGCAGAGTGACGTCGCACAGGTGCTCTTTTTCTTCGCGCGATTCCTCTTCTGCCTCGCGCGCGCTCTCAGATGACACTTTAATAAGCCAGTGCGCTGAACAGGGAGCACAGGTGCGTTTGTAGCGTCTGTATCAGTCCATCCAGTGTGTATGTGAGTGACCTCTTTGCAAAGGGCTCATGTGAAGGGCAGGCACTGGCAGTGTACCTCTAGATGCCCCACTATTGAGCGCAAACCTATGGCAAGCCATTTCAACATATATTCCGTATTTTTTTCATTTATTTCTTCTTATTTTTTTGCAATTGTTCCGATAATTATTAGTATAGACAGAATTATGGCTTTAGTTTTTTTTTTTAAGTTATATTTTTGGCTTTTTATGCCTTTATTTTTGATAGGACAGTAGAGCAGGGGTGGCGAACGTCGGCCCTGGAGAGCCGCAGCCCTGCAGAGTTTTGCTTCAACCCTAATCAAACACACCTGAACAAGCTAATCAAGGTCTGAATGGTTACTAGGAAGCTACAGGCAGGTGAGTTTTAATTAGGGTTGGAGCTGTATTCTGCAGGGCTGCGGCTCTCCAGGACCGGAGTTCGCCACCGCTGCAGTAGAGAGTTTGACAGGAAAGCATAGGGCAGAGAGAGGAGAGATTCAAAGGACCTTGAGCCAGGAATCAAACTCAGGTCGCCGGAGGCACAGTTGCGCTACATGTCAGTGCAGGGGTGCTGCTATGGTTTCTGGGAACAGCATATTGACTCGGACCCCCAGCATCGCATTTCAGGGGGATGGGGGGTTGTCCCCCTCGATAGAGATCGCATTAGGACCCCCTCGCCCTCGCCGGGCCCTTGGTGTCCTCCATGATTCATATTCTTTCCAACAACAAAGAACTTGAATGTGACAAACTTGTTATTACAGTTTCAGAAGTGGGAAGCAGGAAATTTCTGATAGCACATGAAGGCAGCATAAATACTAGCACTGAATATTTAGTTACATTTAAAACAATACTAGCGCTAATACATAACAGTAATATTACAGCTACGTAGGCATACTGGTAACACAAAATAAGATATTACTATGCATTAAATGTTAAAGCAGCTTGCCACATGTGCCAGCATTCTGTCCACAGCTGGACACACATGCAAAGAGAAACAGTGATTGTGTTGGCTGGTGATTTATAGATAGTTTACTCAAGAGGCATTGAGATGAGAAACAGATCTTGTGTCTGGTTTCTATATTGCATTCATGGAATATTACCTATAAAACATACACTGAAAGGTCACATAACTGTGGGTGTTAAGGACACAAAATGTGAAAATCGACATCCTTCTGTGTGTGTGCTTGTAGTCTTGTCCTGCTTTCCTCCTCTTGGTCCGCAGTACTGTGGAGTGTATGTCCTAGATTTAAGTGTGTGGGTGAGATTTAAAAAAAGCAAAGAAACAACAGTATGTTGCAGAGCCTATGTGTGTGTAGATCTGGTGCAGAATTGGAGGAGGTGAGGGGGCTGTTTTGCTACACCTTATCTGTAATCGAGCAGATCTACACAGATGAATGGTGTATTGTTATAGTATATGTAAAATAATCAGAGTACCAATTAAATGATATTTAATCATTCGTCTTTGTCTTCTTTGTTTATGAAAAGAACATCAGATAAATAGCCCAACTAAGTACACGGATAAATTAGTTTTAGTGTACTGGTGCGCATAGAGCGAAGTTTACAGTGCTGCATAAACTTTGCGTCTGACATATTTCACACAAAGATGCACACACTCTGTAAACAGCTGTCTGACAGATCGGTATGCCTTATATGTCAGTTTCCAGCAGTAAAACAGAAGTTACATTTCTTCCCCTTCTCACCACAAACCCATGAAAAGAGTGTAAGTAGTACTCTGTAACATTTTAAGTAGAATTACACATTTAAGTGTACATTTATAAACAGCACCAAATAAAAGGGAAGTGGAAATATGAAAAAAAAAAAACGTTTTTTTGAGAGATGAGTCTATTTCCTGTGTTTTAATAGTAGATCAGGGCAGCTGGCAGGGGCGTCATGCACTCATTATTTTTGAGGGGGCACACATTTGCACTTTGTTGTTTCTGACGAGAGAATTCGCCAGAAAAAGATATTCAGTCAGCGAGCGAGTGAAGAAAACACCGGCATTTTAACGATGACTCATCTGAACACCTCTGATTGGTCATTGCATTCAGAAGCTCAACAGCATCGTGTGTGATTGGTCACAATCACAATCACAGTGCTGTAAAAAACGCGTCTGTCTCTGGCTCAGCGCCAGCCAGCGAACAAATGAGGCACTGAAGTTATAATCACGGCCGATGTGATTGTATTAAATATAGAAAATATTAATCGGCTATTTTTTTTTGTCTTTTGGAAGCTGCATTCAAAATCCACTTGGCTCAAAAATCTTAATGGATTTCACTTTGAATGGGCATGACGCCTCTGGCTGGCATGATTTAGAAAATGAGAGATTCCTTATATATTTATGTCCCTACGCAATGTTAGATGTTAGACTGGGTAATTTACCTCATATAGATCAAGAAAAGAATAGATAATGCTTTTATCTATTGTAGGAAAATGGGGGATCTTTTCCTCCCCCTCTTGATCACTCTGCTGCAATGCAGAGGAACATAAGACACTTAAGACCCAAAAGTGTCACGACAATGTCACTGTGACACTGCCACAGAATCATACACACTCTCACACACATTTTCTCTCAATCGCTCTAGATCATCAGTGAAATTTCCTTGGTCTAGAAATGTGAAAGAATAAAAACTTGTATTCTATATGTATCACCTTTGACCTTTACATGCATCTTAAAGGGGTCCTACTATGCTCTTTTACAAAGTCTTGATTTTGTTTTGGGGGTGTACTAGAACATGCTCTCATGCTTGGTGGTTCGAAAAACGCATTATTTTTCACATAATTTACATTATAACAATACCTTTCTCCCCAGCCTGCCACAAACGGTTCGATTAGTTCCGGCTTTGATGAAGGTCCGCCTTCCGAAAAACAAAATGTGTTGTGATTGGTTAGCTGTCCCAGTGCGTTGTGATTGGCGAACAGCTTAGACGGTGTTTCAGTATTTGCTCCGTCTTTCAACAAAAGCTTTTGGCTAATCCGGCACTACTCACTCGTGTTTTGGAAGCTGTCCTCAGTAAAATGCGCAGCACACAATAGCAAATTGGGGTTATAATGCTCAGGAACAGAGTTAAAAAGTAAATTGCAACCACTGTTTCCTGACATCATCCGCTTTCGGAAGCCCAAACAAAGACGTTTGGCGCACGGAGGTGAAAAAAACAGCGTTTCAGGCGGTCGCACACAGAACGAGAAGCGCAGCGTCGCGCCACGTCTTTAAAATTCAAATACATTATTTTCTATGAGTGTAGGCACACCGGCGGCGCCGTTCGGCATCTGTCCGCGGCGCCCAGCTACGTCGTGTTATACTTGTAAGAATTGTTCTAGACCAGCGGTTCTCAATTCCAGTCCTCGCGTACCCCCGCTCTGCATGTTTTGCACGTCTCTCTTTGTTAACACACCTGATTCAGATCATCTCGTTAGAAGTGAGCTCCGTGCATCAACTGTGTTCCGACTGACATGGTCCCTACAGTGTCCATTGCGCCCTACTCCCTGAGCAGGGGAAATCCGTTGAAGTTTACTTCACTTCGGAATATTCATTTACAGATTTGCGCTGCGCCGCTGCCTGCAGCGTCTTCACACACAAACGAAACTTACTAGAGAAGCGTGAAGTGGGACATAATATACCTCTGTAAATAAATACAATTTAAATTCACGTCTAGCACACTTAAATGCCCTTTGTATGGAACATATACGCTCCCTTCAAACTGGAATCATGGAGGAATATCCGGTAATGTCCACTTCACAGGGCACTTACAGTCAAATATAACAAACGTATGAAGCAATAAGAGAAACATACAAAATGTGCAGAGCGGGGGTACGCGAAGACTGGAATTGAGAACCGCTGTTCTAGACATGCCAAAAATTTGATGCTACATACAGCACAGCAGCTCTTCTTCTTGGTTTTCTCTGATGCACTAACTCTGCAGCAGCACTTCTTCTTCATCGTCTCGTCTGAAGCACTCACTCAACCAAGCGTTCTAACCACAACCTCGCCCCTCCCCACCCCCCATCCATTCGAATTTCTGTAGGCGGGAATTATTTGTAATGATATTCTAATGGACCGCTTTGTGATATCACAAAGCCCGGAAAACAAACGCTGTAGTCCAAACGAGCCGTTTGTTGTAGTTCTTGAAAAGGGATTTAAAAAAAACGAAATATCTCCCTTTGGAGTGGACTTTGAGATTTGTAACTTTCTAGATCTTTTTAATGCCCAAACATACACGCTACACACTGACTAAAATTTAAAAAGTGAAAAAGCATAATAGGACCCCTGTAATTATGATCTTTCTTTAATTTATTATATGACCTAAAAAGATTAAACTGTTTATAATTTACAAAATGTATTTATTGATAATTTATTTATCTACAAGAACCATGCGCAGTAATTACTATTCTCATGTAGGCAATTTCTGCCTACAAGCAGCCTAATTAGAGATGTTTTGATTAACAATTATAAACTCAAACACGCAGCTAATTATCATTAACTCAGTGCGGTCAAGTACTTTGAAGAAGCCTACTTAGGGCTGTGTGGAAGCACTCATGCACTCAAATTGGAGTATAGACAGTCTGTTACTAGAAAGGTAGGTTCCAAGCTTGAACTATCCAGCACTTTAACTGGCTTTTAATTCTCTCCCTTTCGTTTTCTTATATACATTTTAATACCAGTTTTTAAATGCAGAGCTGATTCAACGAGACTTTCAAGTTATGTAATCAAAAATGGACTCTATTTACATTTTTAATTGCCTGAAATCCAAAAAGTGCTGTCTTCATTAACTATTTTTCTTTTGGCTTACGTCATTGAGCCCCTCCCACTGACCGCATGTCATATATAGAATCCACACCCAACTGCTAGTGGTCCTTTCTGTCATTTTCATGGTATGAGAAAGGTATGGAATTTGTAAAAAAAAAAAAAAAAAAAAATCTCATTTCGTTTATATCTTTTCACCTTATAAATATGTCGCATTCACGAAGAATGAAATTGGTTGCGTATGATTTTGTTGAATAAGGCATAACTACTGTTGCAAATCTGTGGTAAAAACTAAAGCACAAACCTTGTTCAGAGAAGTAAAGTGTACAGCGGCGTCAACTACATACACCCCCGCAAGAGAACAATTCGTCCTCTTTAATAAAGAATCTGCAAAACAAGCAACCTAGATAGCATCAGCTGCTTCCAAAATATGTCCAGCTACCTAACGTGCGGCTGCCATGTAATCAAAAACCTTGCCATCTGCTTTTATAGTTAAAAGTCGGTTTAAAAATTACATACAATGCTGCGACATGTTATTATGATGTTTAGGAGGTCTTTAAACTAGTTTTTGTTTTCTGAATATGCAAATGTATGTTATCTAAGAAAGAACGATGATTAATTAATTGATAGAAGATGCATGTGCGTGTAGGCCTCTATTCCATATCGTCAGCTCAATTATGTACTTGATTACAGCCTAGCATTTGTTCAACATAAACCTTATATATATATATATATATATATATAATGTAGGTAGAGGAGATAAAATTTACAATTTAGACCATGATATCAGAGTGGCTGATAGAGAAATAGAGCAAATGAAAGCAAATGAAGAGAAAGGGATAGAGGGAGTTAAAATGATGAATGTGTCTCCTATTTGGGACAAGGTGTCCGTAACTTTCAGGTACTCCAGAAAACAATCTCTCATCCTTGCTCTCTCACTCTGTTCTGGGTCACATCGTCTCCTGGGGACGTGGAAGCAGGGCAACGCCAGCCCTCCCTCCCCTTTTCTTCATATCCCTCACACAGTCTCAATCTGTAATACACTCTTTAATTACTGAGCTGAAGATACTTAATCACAGAATCGCATCTCTAAAATTCACTCTCTGTGGATTCAACCTGGCTGTCGTTGAAAATATAACTTTAAAACATTGAGGGGTTCAGAAAAAAGTTACAGAGCTAATTATAAACTATTGGTTTATCCTAAAGTACTTCTACCTAAACCTAAGCTGCACTTGAAATATTTGCATCATGAAATACATTTGAATTGAACAGAATTGAATTGAAATGAACCACATAGGAAACCATTATACATAGCGCTGACTACCATACAGTTAATAGTTTTATTTCAACAGTGGTCAACCCCATAGGTATCCTATGGATAACCACATTAGAGAAGCAAGTTTTCATACACAAAGGAGGATAAAATAGGAAGTTGAGGCACTAGTGAGGTTTGGAAACCAAAGTGAACACAATAACATTACACAAGTAAATTTTACTCAAATGATACAGTGACAATTAATACTTCAGACAAACTACTTATACATTCCTCATAAATATACATTAAGCCCTCATATTGTAATTATAACATGGAAAGTGAACAGATTGGCAGTTTGCACATAAGGTAAGTAAATTAAACATTACATCATCATCAAGTGCAACGAGAATACCAGCTCAGTTGCTAAATACTAACTATCAATCCAAAGTTACTCTTTCTGGTTTTAGTAGAAGTCATTGTCCAAATGACAGACAGCAGTATACAAGGAAATATAATCCAGATATGAGAGGACATCAAGAAAATGCCACCAAATGAACATAATGGGCTCAAATTCACACCAGTTCCCATAATTAGAAATTGTCCTAATAAAATATAGTGCTCTGGGGTATTGCATAATATATATCATATTGTATAATGGTTAAGTTAAGTAACATCTCACTGGTTCTAAAATGTTCTTATTTAAATGACAGCTGGAAGTGCTACAGTGTGCCTTTAAAGTGTGTCCACACACAGCTAAACGAGGTCTTTGGAAGAAGTATTTGGCACAAAATAAATGTCTGAGTGTGAGCATTTTGTTCCCTTGGTGTTCCAAAAATATGTCTGTTGCGTCACGTTAGCGTAGGAATGGTTGATTACAGTCCCAGTTACACTGGGTAGTGATTTTTGAATGTGACGTGAAAATGCATCGCTCTCGAATGATCAATAACAGATTTAATTGCTCATGTGACAAGACAAAAGCAGGACGGCAGATGCTACAGGACTGTAGCCTCTTCCATGGCACTGACCCATCTGGAATAGAGCAGAATTTTCGCATTATGCAGTAGCAGAACATAATATATATTTGTGCTAACGTGTTATATATAACATTTTAATGTTTTTGAAAAAAGTCTTTTATGCTAAAAAAGGCTGTATTTATTTGAGAAAAATAAAGTAAAAACAGTAATATTGTAAAATATTTTTACAAACTTTACATTTTATTTACATTTTCTTAAATATATTTTAAAATGTCATTTATTCCTGTGATTTCAAAGCTGAATTTTCATCAGTCAATACTCCAGTGGTTAATGACGCATGATCCTTCAGAAATCATTTTAATATACTGATTCGGTGCTTGAGAAACATTACTTATTATTATCAACAGTTGTGCTGCTTAATATTTATGAAATGGTGATACTTTTTTTTTTTCAGGTTGCTTTGATAAATAGCAAGTTCAAAAGAACAGCATGTATTTGAAATCTTATGTAACAATATTAACATCTTTACTGTCTGATCTATTTAATGAATCCTCCTTGCTGAATAAAAGTAATAATTTCTTTCAAAAATATATAAAACTTACTTGTCCCAATGCTATATGTACACATTATAAATTGCTGTATCGTGTGAATGTAATATGTATTTTAACCTCAGTGCAGTGTGACTGTCCTGGGCTCTGAAAGTGTAGAAGAGAGTGCTTTTGTGGTACAGCTGAAACATGCTGCTCTCCCCTTCAACCTCTGACCTCACAGAGAAACCCAAGAGAGGAAGGGTCTCGCATGCAACCCTCTCCTTATATAAAACAAAAGGACACAGAGAGATTAGGAGCTGCATGTTGCAAGTTAATGTGTGCAAAAACGTGACTGTGTGCATTACCTCAGGCTGTGGGTATGCGTAGAGAACTTTATCTTTCAGGAGGAACCACAGGCTTCTCCAACTTCTCTTGCTGTTCCTGCACCTCTGCAGGGTTCCTCTCATCACTCCATCGGACACTGTCTCCTAGGCAACAACACATGATGTTTCACCCCAAATCCAAAGGAAAAAATAAAACATTAAATTAATAAAAATAGGAAGGGATGTAATTGTAATTGAAAATAATGCAGTGCTGAAAATTGTAATGGTCTTAAAATAAGACTCTTTTAATAGCAACACTTAATAAAACTTGATTTGTGTTATAATCAAACAATTCAGTGTGAGATCAGAGTAAATCATGATCCACTGGACTGATATTTAGTCCAAAGATATTAATCTAGAGGTTACCTGATTGAAAGACAGTTGGCCTTTGCGGCTTCTCCACAGACTCGATGGATGAATGTTTTGGAAGACAGAAGAGAGAGGTCGACTGGAGCTCTCGGTTATTGTGGCAACATCTCTCAAACAAATGCACACACAATTATGATGAGAGTCACGCATAACTATGTTTAATTAAAACTAATTTAATTAAAAATATTGTGGTTGTACCATGCTTACGCAGCTCAGTGTAACAATGATCACACACTTTGGCACGTCTATTCTTCATATATTTGAGGGGGAATTTGTTCCTGCAACAATCTCTGCAGAAAATCTATAAACAATATAAGATGAGAAAATCACAATAAATAGAGCTTATGAGTGGCTCTCGATGCAAAATGAACATTTGTTGAGAAGTTATTAACCCTCAGGTCATCCAAGACGTAGAGGAGTTTGTTTGTCATCTGAACAGATTTGGAGAAATTTAGCATTACATTACTTGCTCAACAATACATCATCTGCAGTGAATGGGTGCCGTCAGAATGAGACTTGAAATAGCAGATAAAACATCACAATAAAACACAAGTAATCCCCACAACTCCAGTCCACCAATTAACGACTTGCTGTGTGCTTGTGATAAACAAATCCATTATTAGGAGGTTTTTTATTTCAAACTGTTGAGCCTCTTTCCAGATTATTGCTTTCTCCAGTGAAAAAGTTCTCTCATTTGAATCAGGAGAGAAATATGTACAGATCAAGCACTGGTTACAAGTGCTTGGATTATGGATGTTTTGTCCAGAAGTGACTGTTTGAAGGTAAAAACATCATAATGATGAACTTGTTTATTACAAACATGCTGCTTTTATTAGCTGTTTGGGCTCTCATTCACTGCAGAGGATTCACTGGTGAGCAAGTGATGTAATGCAACATTTCTCTAAATCTGTTCCAATGAAGTGACAGACTCATCTACAGCTTGGATAGCCTGAGGGTAAGTAAATTTTCAGCAAATTTCATTTTTAGGTGAACTATTCCTTTCAATGTATTTGTACCTTGCCGCAGGCATGGCAGTGATGTCGTCTGTTTGTGAGGCTGAAATGTGAGTGACAGTTCATGCAAACTGTCACCTGGGAAACAGACAGCAGAGGAGGAGCGTTCTCGCCGAGACACATCTCTGGACCATCCACTAACTAAAACACAAGACACATATAATTTCACAACAGGAAACAAAATGTCAACTCTTTCAGGTGTTGACATTTTAATCACACTTTATTTAAAGCTTCCTCACCCCAAAACAGTCTACTGGGTCTCCTGATACGGGGCCGAGATTCACTAATGTCCGACTCAGTGTAGCAAACCAGCCGTCTCGTTCAGTGCAGGAGCTGCACACATGAACACATGCATCAGTCACACTGCACACACATACACTACATATGTATATGTGAATGTTTGAGTTTGTGTATGTCACTTGCTTGGCAGACAAAGTGATGCTTATATCTTTCACGTCTATCTTCAATGCACTCTGAGCGTTCTCTATTGGTGGCTTGCTGACCTGAAAGACAAAAAAAGTGGAAAGGATTTAATAATTGTAATTCACTCCCTGTCTGGGGTTCATACAATTAAATGAGGCACTTAAGGTTCTACAAGAAGAGAGGCGAAAATGAAAGAAGATCTTTTAATAGCAACACTTAATAAAACTTGATTTGTGTTATAATCAAACAATTCAGTGTGAGATCAGAGTAAATCATGATCCACTGGACTGATATTTAGTCCAAAGATATTAATCTAGAGGTTACCTGATTGAAAGACAGTTGGCCTTTGCGGCTTCTCCACAGACTCGATGGATGAATGTTTTGGAAGACAGAAGAGAGAGGTCGACTGGAGCTCTCTGTTATTGTGGCAACATCTCTCAAACAAATGCACACACAATTATGATGAGAGTCACGCATAACTATGTTTAATTAAAACTAATTTAATTAAAAATATTGTGGTTGTACCATGCTTACGCAGCTCAGTGTAACAATGATCACACACTTTGGCACGTCTATTCTTCATATATTTGAGGGGGAATTTGTTCCTGCAACAATCTCTGCAGAAAATCTATAAACAATATAAGATGAGAAAATCACAATAAATAGAGCTTATGAGTGGCTCTCGATGCAAAATGAACATTTGTTGAGAAGTTATTAACCCTCAGGTCATCCAAGACGTAGAGGAGTTTGTTTGTCATCTGAACAGATTTGGAGAAATTTAGCATTACATTACTTGCTCAACAATACATCATCTGCAGTGAATGGGTGCCGTCAGAATGAGACTTGAAATAGCAGATAAAACATCACAATAAAACACAAGTAATCCCCACAACTCCAGTCCACCAATTAACGACTTGCTGTGTGCTTGTGATAAACAAATCCATTATTAGGAGGTTTTTTATTTCAAACTGTTGAGCCTCTTTCCAGATTATTGCTTTCTCCAGTGAAAAAGTTCTCTCATTTGAATCAGGAGAGAAATATGTACAGATCAAGCACTGGTTACAAGTGCTTGGATTATGGATGTTTTGTCCAGAAGTGACTGTTTGAAGGTAAAAACATCATAATGATGAACTTGTTTATTACAAACATGCTGCTTTTATTAGCTGTTTGGGCTCTCATTCACTGCAGAGGATTCACTGGTGAGCAAGTGATGTAATGCAACATTTCTCTAAATCTGTTCCAATGAAGTGACAGACTCATCTACAGCTTGGATAGCCTGAGGGTAAGTAAATTTTCAGCAAATTTCATTTTTAGGTGAACTATTCCTTTCAATGTATTTGTACCTTGCCGCAGGCATGGCAGTGATGTCGTCTGTTTGTGAGGCTGAAATGTGAGTGACAGTTCATGCAAACTGTCACCTGGGAAACAGACAGCAGAGGAGGAGCGTTCTCGCCGAGACACATCTCTGGACCATCCACTAACTAAAACACAAGACACATATAATTTCACAACAGGAAACAAAATGTCAACTCTTTCAGGTGTTGACATTTTAATCACACTTTATTTAAAGCTTCCTCACCCCAAAACAGTCTACTGGGTCTCCTGATACGGGGCCGAGATTCACTAATGTCCGACTCAGTGTAGCAAACCAGCCGTCTCGTTCAGTGCAGGAGCTGCACACATGAACACATGCATCAGTCACACTGCACACACATACACTACATATGTATATGTGAATGTTTGAGTTTGTGTATGTCACTTGCTTGGCAGACAAAGTGATGCTTATATCTTTCACGTCTATCTTCAATGCACTCTGAGCGTTCTCTATTGGTGGCTTGCTGACCTGAAAGACAAAAAAAGTGGAAAGGATTTAATAATTGTAATTCACTCCCTGTCTGGGGTTCATACAATTAAATGAGGCACTTAAGGTTCTACAAGAAGAGAGGCGAAAATGAAAGAAGATATAAAAAATTATAAATAGACAAAATAAATACATGAATGATGTTTTAACATTTTCATACATATAATAAATGCAAACTAGAATAAGATGAAGATCTGACATATTTTACATATTTTATTTTCTTATTATTTTATTCCTTTTTGGATTATAAATTTTTCCTGTATTTTTTTCTTTTAGTTCTGTTTTCTCATTTCATTTTATGCATTTTAATTTCTTATTCTGTTACATGTTAGTTTTTACTATTTATATGACATTTACGGGTTTTCGATAAAGCACTTTGTAAAGACATTTTTTTTAAAGGCTATATAAATAATGCTATACATAGATACAACCCGTGTTATTTTAGTATTATTCATATATTATTAGACTATTTCTTAATATTTTTAATACAGTTTTAATTTAATATTTTCCGTTTTCATTTCATTTTAGTAAATTTGTTAAATGCTTGTCTTTTTTGCTTTATCTTTATTTCAGTTTTAATTTAATAATTTTGGTGCTTATTTTGGATGGTTTTTAATAGTTTTAGTTAAAAATAACAACACTGCTTATAATTAGTGTCTTGAGCACTAAATACACATTAGTGTAAAGTGCATTAGTGTTCTCCCTATTGAGAAAAGATGCTTTCCAAGAACTATTATACATGAATAAACACTATAAGTGTCCGTGAATGTTGTCAGCTTTACCTCCATCCCTGCCAATGGTAATCTGTTGATGAGTCTGTATTTGCCATCTTGCTGAGGATATGTGTACAGCATTATGTCATTCATCTGAAAATGTAAAAAGTAAAAAAAAAAAAAATTTTTTAAAGTATAACATTCACAACATGAGCACAAATAACTACTTTGATATTTGCATACCACAACAGTTAATCTGAGTGGGTCACTGTAACAGATGTTCACCACAAGGGGGCGCTATGAGGTTGCTTTGCTGCATCACTGCTCTGTCCATCAGTGACCACAGGCAATGTTTGTATTAAGGCAGGTTGTTACAGCAAGGCATGATAACATAGTGATTTAGAACAAACTCAAATGTGCATTTAAGCTGAGATTTATCAAAGAGAATACTAATTCGCTAAGACACTTCTCTGTGAAATAGAATTATTAGTCATCAATTACTCAGTCTGATGCCATTTTTATTTGTTCAGACAACTGCCAAATCATGTGCACATTATTCTGGGTTATCATAGGCAGTTAAGAATAAATCTATACAGCTAAACACAACCAAAATACATCGCTGTAGACAGGATGTTGTGCAAACACTGGATTTAGAAGTGCTTTTCTACCATCAGATACTGCCTGATAAGGCAACCTATTTTGTCTTCTGAAATGTTAATCAGTGCTGCAAACGAAATGTCACAGACTATCTCCTGCATCAAGCAATAAAATATGAGGGATATTCAAGTTCAGCACTCTGGGGGCCACATGCCCGTCTCAGCGCACAACTGTCCGTCTGACTGAAAAGTCTACAGTATCCAGTATTTCTGACAGCCCATCTCACGTCCATCCGGTCACCCTCTGTTCTGTTATCTCAACACATTGCTTGGCCCTGTTCCCACAGACTTATTCTGGGGTGAGAACAGCACCGTAATAACAATAGCACATGTAGACATAAACACACACAGAACAACATCCTGTCAGGAAACTAAAAACAAGTAAAATAGCTCACAAACACAAAGGAGAGGCACTAGAGACTATACAGAAAGAAAGCAACTTTGGCAATCTCATCTCAGCTACTAAAAGTCATATATACTCTAACGTCTTTCTTCCCAAAAAAATCTTGTATCTTTGATAATTAAGTTGCAAAATTAATGTAAATAAAATAAAATCACATACCAAGAAAAGGTGACGTGGCTGCTTGCACTTTCTGCTGACCTTCATCAAAGTGCCCTCTTTCACAAACACCTAGAGCAAAGATAAAGATAGAGATTAAGACAACCTTACTCATCATTACAGCTTTAAAAACCCCCCAAAATTCATAAAAATTCATAAAATTTGATTGGATGAAGGGTATGTGATCAGTGAGCCATTGAATTTCTCACTCTCCCAGGTTGTAAGAGATCTGTCAGACCCAGAACACTGTGTTCAATATGGACCAAACGCAGGAGATACGCCTGAGAAAGAGAAAAATAATGCAAAAATGCCCTTACATGGCACAGCAGTGTCATTTACACAAACTGCTTTGGTTCCACACACACAGACTATCTATAAGCACATTAGGCCAAAAAACACATACTTACTCCATTCTTAAGGCTGTCATTGACATGATGAGCAATATCTGAGACCACAACCAAAGCATCTGAGGGGAAAGAGAGTTATAGGTAGAGAGAGACAGATTAATATTTTATACATGTACATTTTCAACATACATAAAAATACACACAAACATATAATAAATACTACATATATTATTGTACATAGAATTTAATGTATATTAAATATCTGTATTAAATAATTATTGAATATATTACATATTTCCTTAAAATAGGACATCTCAATAAATTATTAAAAACTAGATAAATAATAATGACACAATAATTAGAACATATATAAAATTAATTAATAAAAATAGATAAAATAATAAATATAAATACATTTATATTATGTCAGCTTCCCTTTCCTTACAAACAGATACTCTCTTAGAGCAGCACCTCATAAATAAATGACCCTCATATATAAATGATGCAGAAAGGCTTGTTTAACAAGGTTATTGAAAATCCATGATGGGGTCAAAGGTCATTTGCCTTTTGTGAAACTATCTAGAAGATCAGAGATATGTTGTTGTTTAAGCAAATCAATTATACACACACTGAGAGATAAAACCAAAGGACTCGTTTGTAATTGCAAACATGTCAAGATAAGAATCAAACATTAGTTTCTTAAAATTGATGAAGCCTACATTAGGAAACAAAATGGCTCTCTCATTTACTGTAATCCAAGAGACACAGATAAAAACAAGATAAGAAAAAAGTATACTGCTGCTGCTGTTAAGATACTGTTGTCTGTGAGTAATGCTGAGATTTACTTTGCGTATTTTCAAACTCTCTGGAGTCTGGTGAGAAGTTGTTCAGGTAGTCTGTTGGAAAACAATAAAAATAAAGCAATATTAAGCTATACTACAGGTCTTGGTATAAAAATTCCAGGAAAAAATAAATATGTATTTTAAAAAATATATTTAAATTGATAAGAATTAATAAGGATATAAAGTTATTAGTTAAAAAGTATTTAGTAGTCACCTGTTAGCAGCATACGGTATTGTAGGATGCGCACAATGACCTGCAGCAACTGCTTTTTCAGGGTCCCTGCATCTGGTAGCTGAGATATAAAACACACGCTACAGTACATAGATATATATTTAAATACAGGCCATCTGAGTAAATGAACACACACAACTCAAACACATTTACGTGTAATAATACAATACAAAAACACACTCAAATCACAGTACAGTCTGAACACATGTACTTAATGACAGTGGCAGGTTGATGGATATGCCTAATAATAAGAAAAGATTTGGTTCAGTTAAAGTTGTCAATCAATGAAAACAAAAACATCATATATCCCTTACTGTGCTTTGTATGTGTTCCAGATAGTTCAATTTTTCATCATAATGACTGATGTAAGAAGAGAACATGGAAAACTCTGTCTTCTTTGCCAGGATGATTTCAGCAATACCTTCATTCTGATCCCTGATGTGTGGAGTGAAATGCATAAAACAGATGACATGATGACAGATGGACATTATTTGAGGATGATAAACAATTGAGGGTAGCATATGCACATGCATGTGTGTGGGTAAGAGTGTCTTACCATTCTTTTAAGCGAGTCTCCAGTAATGTGTGGATATTTTGGTGGAGAGTATAAATATCAGGTACCTCTGTCCACACTGTCATCAGCCTCTCATCCGCTTCAACTGACTATTGTGTGAAAGTGAGGGGGAAAAAATAGAGATCACCTTCATCGCTATTTTTCTGTCTTCACACAACTCTTTTTCTACTAAAATCCACACACAATGTCAGTGAGAAATATGAATGATCCACCTCATTGAGAAGTTGTAAAGTCTTGACATGCCTTAAAATGAAGAAAAAGAAGCATGGTCATAATAATATAGCTATTTCTATTCAATTCAGACATTTTTCAAATAAATTTGCACCCACTAAATGGTTATTATTTTATCAGTAATGAAATTAATTTCTGCCAATCAGCTCATAGGCTTCAGCTGTTGTTTTCATGACTTACTGGGCCTCACTGTCCAGAAGCTCTTTGGCACTATAGAAAGCCCTGGAACAGTTGACATTCTGAAATAAAATGGCAACTGACTTACAATAAATTAAAACAAATCAATGCAGGACACACAGAAACACTCATAACAAGCTTACCAGTCTGTCAGATGCCTTTGTCTTTTTCTCTTGTGTACAAGTCACACCCACAGACACACCCATTGTTCCATCTTGTCTCACATTAGGAGAACAGAAAGTGTAGAGGCTAAATAACAGAAAAAGTAGAATCATGACACAATCACAAAAAAAAAAAAAAAAAAAAAGAAAAAAAAACCTTTTCGTTATCAGGAATGCAATACTTTGAGCTTTTAAGGACTAACATACAGATTAAGAGGGTTTTTTTAATAAAAAAAAAAATTTGTTTGCCTGTTATTAGATCTAACCAAAAGATCTAACATGCGTTTCATATGCCTGATATTTACCTAAGAATCGCCCAACAAGCTTTCAATATGTTAAATAACACATTTGCTTATGATTCCAACTTTTTATGCTGTTTATAGCGTGTCTAGTTTCTCTAAACTGAAACATATCGAAGAAGAAAAAACATTTATTTTCCACAATGGTATTGAAATTAATCCTGAGCTTCATGTTAACAATAAAAACATAATAAAACAATATATCAATATGAAGAGTTCCAATGCAAAAGCCTCTAAAGGCCATCTTGGTCTAAAATGAGATAACGATACTGAGTGAATGCTCTCCACACATAGTATATGTTCATCAAGTACTTTCACTTCAAATGCACTTAATACCAGCCTCAACCCATTCAGAAGTACCAGTACTTACATAGAAACCTATAGATAGTAGCCAGAAAGAAATGCTAAATTTAAAGAAAATCGTCAGACGTACTTAGAGGCTTTTTCATCTGAACTGTTCATATATAAACAATTGTACCTATCTGTCTCTTGCTCAGATGGCCGACTTTTGCCCTGGAAGCCCGGCAGACTGCTCATGTCCACATAACCATCAGTATCACTGGGTGAACTCTGATTTCGTTGACTCTGAATGACTGGATTCAGGAGGCGAATCTGCACATTCTCATAGTGAGAAGCAGCATTTTGAACGTTCTCGTAATCTGAAGAGTCTGTATTGGGAGATGAGAAAGATCGAGGTTTGGAAAGGGGATGGGGCTCAAAGAGAGACCCTAGATCCATAGAAATGGTGCTTGAAGCCAAATCATTATTAAGGGTGAAGTTTAGTCCCTGTTTTTGTCTATTCTTTTGAAAGACAAAGGAAGAAGGGGACATAGGTGGTGTGCAATCTGGAGTGCTCTGCAACTCCGGGCTGCCCATGTTATGCCTGATAAAATCCAAGCGTTTGCATGACCCTTGCGGACTTGACTCAGACGGGGACCTGGAGGATACGGAGCGATTATCCATAATGCTTTTACGATCTGATTTCCTAAGGAATCGTAACGGCAGAAGGTATCGCTTGAACCCAAAATCAGGCTTCTTGCAAGAAGCAGAGACTTCGTTCGGGAGGGATGGAGAACTTTTTCTGATTGGTCGCTTTGTGATGGATGCCAGTTCAAAAGGGGGTGGTATATCAACTCGAGTGACTTTAGCTAAGTTTGAGGTGCCTTGTGAAAGACATCCTAATGAGCCTGTCAGTGCAGGTCTACTATCTCCGAGGAAACACTGGTCTGTATAGAAGGAGCTTGGGTGTAGCAGAAGCCGCCTATTTCCTGTTGCAGGGCTACTCATTAGGTCAACTCTCTTACTGGGGGTTTCCACAGATATAGAGCGAGTCATAAAATACTTCCTGTTCTGAAGGAAGTCTTTGGCTTGGATTTTTGGCTCTGTTTCTTCGTACACATGATCTACTGTGAGTTCTTTTCCCTCAGATCTACTCAAGTGGTCAACCCCTTCTTCTTCTTCTTCCCCTTCCCCAATGCTCTCTTCTTCTTGATTTTGTTGTAAACTTTGGCCTTGGCTTTCAGATTGCTGTTGAATGAGTGAGAAAGCATTGATGGCATCCAGATTTAAGGTGGCAGGTATCGTTTCATCATGTTTAACCACATATTTGCTACAGTAGTTGTGATTTGTATCTGCTATATCATCATCTGAGACCATTGCAGAGCCAGAAAATGGCTGAGGAGAAGAAGAAGAATTTGAAAAAGAAGTCAGATCGGACTCAAGGAGAGTTTCACCTCCACTGTTTGATGAAGGACAGTCTGGAGAGTCAACAGCAGCTGAAGGATCCTGAGATGGACTGTCGTCTGATAAATAATGGTTTCCTTTTTCTTCCATTTGCTCTTTTTCTAACTGTATTTCATCATCCTCTTCCTCAATGGAAGTTGAAGACAAATCAGAGCCGTTTAATCCCTCCTCCAAAGTAAGCATCATAATATCTCCATTGGCGTTGTCCTCTGCTTCTGTTATTTGGAGAGGTTCTGTTTGTTCAAAAAGGTCACACTCGGAAAGTCCATCTTTGTCTGCTAACGCCTCGCCTGCATCACAAATATCGGGGAACATCCCATCTATGTCTTCTTCACTTGAAAACATTGTGCCTGGGACTATACCATTTGGGTAAAATGCTTCAATTAAAGTTTTATTGATACAAATTTCATCATACAGGAATCTGTCTGTGTGTGCAATGCATCCATAAACTGCATTAGAAGCCGACTGAACATCACTAGAGCTTTTATGTGATGTTGATACACCATTTTTAGTCAGTCTCCATGTTATCTTCCCAGTGTCCTCTACTTCAATCTGATCGGTCTCTATATAATCATCCACGTCTCTCTTACTGCAGGAATCAGAGAGAAGGCCCATCAACTCTTCCTCATCCTCTGACTTAAATGTTTCACCTTCTTCTAAACTCTCCACCAAATCTAAATCAATTCCCTGTGCTAACTCATCCCCACATCCTAACTCATCTCCCTGTTCCACAATAACATCTGGTTCCGTCTCTTCTGCTTGCATTGTCTTTTCTGTATGTATTATTTTCTCTGTCTTCCTCTCTTGTGACCCCTCCTGTTCCAGAACTATTTTTCCATGCATTTCCGTCATAAGCGCTCTTGAGTTTGGAGGCCTTTGGCTTTTGTTAGTGTGAAGCATATTGAAGTACATGTTTGAACTGAGATGATGCTGGAGATATTTTCTTGGTTTGGATGCAATTTTTGGTTTGGGTTCTTGATTATCATAGAATTATTCAGAAATAGGTGGTTGACATTGCCCCTTTAAGAGAGGCTCAGCCTGGAAGTGTCCTCTGGGGCCCAGGAAATGCTCCTGAAACCCAATAAGAAAATATTAATATTTACAAAAATAGTTTTTGCTGGAGAGTAGCATTGTGAACATTGTAGAAATTCGGGGCATCAAAAATAGTTCCATCCTCACTGTAAAAATGATTATTTCCTTGAAGATTGCTGGAAAATGTAAATACTATTTCTGTTTCCGCATTTCAAAATTTTGTGTATTATTCAATGTAATTGTTTGTGAAATTTATTGCAATTTCTGAATGAAAATTGTTTTTCAGGGTGATTTATGGGTTAATATTTTCTGTTACAGTTGAATGAAACAGACTGCAGCTATGCACAAAATATAGAATATAAAAAAATTGAATAGAAATTTACAATAAAAATCAGACTTTAGGTACCACATATGATACACGCACAATTCTATAAACATATTTATAAAGTGCTTGAAAAGAGGTTAATTTTCATTAACTTGACAGATTTAAACGTTTTGCTTTTTCTAAGGTCACAGTAAACACTCTACACTTTTTAACTGCATAGTCAATATTTATATGTACTTTTTTGCCTTTTAAACATATATTTTATAATTTTACCTTTGTCACAGACCTAAACTTTAAATGCTAAACTAAATCCATCATAAAAATTATGATCTACACAAAGTGAAATACACCATTTAAATAGGCTATTGTATGTATTGTATGTTTACAATACATATTGTAATTTTCACTACAGGATGTTTCAAACAGCTTACTATGGTGGAAATTGTATTGTTAATTTCTTCAAAAGAAATATTACGTATAAACTATGTTACGTCCACAGCCAGGGCAAAAAGTGCCCATATAGCTTAAGAAATAGGCTATTATCATAAGAAAAATATTAATATGTTACGCTCAAAACAGTGCTGGCATTTTGGTTAAGCAAATAACACATAATATGTTCTACATGAGGCGCAAACAGGATCTTTACAAATATTTAAATAATCTAATCAATCTAATCACATTACAATAACAAAGTGGAATTCTCGAGAAAAAAAAAACTAAACGCGCACTAAAATATCGAAAAGTACGCAACTCTAAACTCGATACTATTTCATGCAACTCTAAACTCGATACTATTTCACATACTTTCAGACATTTAAAATTCCCACAGACACTTATTTCTCTTTTCCTAAATAAATGTATCATACTTGGTTTTCGTTACCACATTATCACGTTAAAAACTCACCTGCGCTCATCGTCGAACATCATCTGGTATCTGAGACACGGCAATGACAGGACAAACTCACGACGCACGATGAAATCGCAATAACATGAGATTATATATCAACTACTGCATTTTCCTACTTCATCTTGCGATATAACTGCAGTACAGGAGAGCAGGCGCTCAGCACGAGGAACGCGCGCAAACACACACACACACACACACACACACACACACACACA
>NW_015555746.1:976855-977402 GCF_001515605.1 Sinocyclocheilus anshuiensis
CACACACTTTTTGCTTTGACTTCCTGAGGAAAGGGCGTCAGGTCAAAAAGCAAAAACAGGAGTTTTTAAATCAAGACAAAATTTCATATTTTTTTTTTTATTGATATATATAGAGAGAGAGTAGGCCTATACAGGTGCATCTGAATAAATTCAGGAAAAGTAATGGAAAAGTTCATTTATTTCAGTAATTCAACTCAAATTGTGAAGCTCGTGTATTAAATAAATTCAATGCACACAGACTGAAGTAGTTTAAGTCTTTGGTTCTTTTAATTGTGATGATTTTGGCTCACATTTAACAAAAACCCACCAATTCACTATCTCAACAAATTAGAATACTCCATAAGATCAATAAAAAAAATTTTTTTGTGAATTGTTGGCCTACTGGAAAGTATGTTCATTTACGGTACATGTACTCAATACTTGGTAGGGGCTCCTTTTGCTTTAATTACTGCCTCAATTCGGCGTGGCATGGAGGTGATCAGTTTGTGGCACTGCTGAGGTGGTATGGAAGCCCAGGTTTCTTTGACAGTGGCCTTCAGCTCATCTG
>NW_015555746.1:977515-986833 GCF_001515605.1 Sinocyclocheilus anshuiensis
TAGCAAATGGCTGCAATATAACAGAGTGAAAAATTGAAGGGGGTCTGAATACTTTCCGTACCCACTGTATATAAATTTGGCCACGTTCAGGAGCACACCGATCTAACACGCAGATTTGACAGATTTTTCCTAGCCTGTATCTCACACAATATATAATAAATATAATACATATTTAAAATAAATATTCAAAATAGAAACTGGACTTCAGTCAAAGATATTTGAGGGAGTATGGCCTTCAGAAGTTTGCTTTACAGGAAATAGCTCTCTTATCCTGCATAACCTTCCTCAACAACAGACATCCAAAGAGCAGAATATTCTATGTTCTAATATTTCATTTTCTATGAACTTGTCCCTAGTGACAATTAAAAAAAGTCATACTAAGCATAACTAATCCGTAATGCACTGATACACACACACACACACACACACACACACACACACACACAAGAGCATTAATCTGATTTTTACATTCAGATTAGATCACTGAAGTGAATGCAGAAAAACAGCATCGGGATTACAGAATATCTTTTAATGTAAATCTCTCATACTAATGTCAAGATCACGGGTTAAAACCATAGTTCAGATGTCAGTGTCTGTTTGTAAATGCAAAAAATGGCTAAGTAAAGCAAAGCTACTGTAGCATTGACCAAAGGTCTAGCATCATTTGTTTGTTGATGTCAACTTCAACTGCAACTTGTGAAGTGACCAATGAGTGGATCCAGGAGTAAAATCGGCAACTGTTATTTTAACATTTATGATTAATAGTAGGAAGCCATTTCTATAGGCTTAAATAAGGCCATGACCTTTTCCCAACAGCTCTACAGAAATATGCTTCCTTCCTCAAACGTCTTTAGCCTGAGTTTAGTCTGGGTTAGTATGAACATTCAATTCTCCGGGAGAAAAGTACAATGAAAGAGGTAAAAACCTACTTCAAAAATAAGACTTAAACATAACTTTAACTTAATACTTATTTTATTGGATGTAATGTTTTTTGCTATAGATCGTAAACAGGTGTTCATCTTGTTTCTAAAATGACTGATTTTTTAGTAATATCCTGGGTACTGAGTGCAGAAACGTGTGTATTTAAACATAACTTTAACTTAATACTTATTTTATTGGATGTAATGTTTGTTGCTATAGATCGTAAACAGGCGTTCATCTTGTTTCTAAAATGACTGATTTTTTAGTAATATCCTGGGTACTGAGTGCAGAAACGTGTGTATTTAGATGGGAATATTATGAGAAGTCATTCTGTATTAGACTGTTTATCTGTTTGCATCTTTATTGCAGCATGAATGGGATTCAGAAATGTTTTTATTTCTTCCAGATTTTAGCAAATCACTATGTCACAAACTTGTGATGAACTAGAATAAAAAAAAGAAAGTGTACACAATACATTGGATCACATCATACATAGTGTCTCCGTAGTGTCAAATTTCTAATTTTTACGCCTTTCATTTCTTCTAAAGTATAATATTCAGATCTCCAGGATGCTGCTTTTGGATATGCAATGGCTACTGAACAAAGGTGGAAAAGATTAATGATATCCTCTTCTCCTCTACACTCACTACCTACATAAATAAACATTAATATTTTCTTATCCTTGATTCATATTCACCACACTTAGGCTCAGCACCCTGAAAGTGTTCTAGTTGGTCATAACCTGAATGTGTAATTCTGGTTCCTTCATTCGCAGTCCCAAAAAAAAACAAGAAAACAAGGGAGGTGGTTTATCTCACTGGCACACAGAGGATCTGCAGTGTCAGACTCACCCAGGTTTGTAGTCATCAGGCTAAAGTAAGCAGTCAGTAAACCTGCTGTAGACAAATGTTAGTAGTTGGTCATAACCTGAATGTGTAATTCTGGTTCCTTCATTCGCAGTCCCAAAAAAAAAACAAGAAAACAAGGGAGGTGGTTTATCTCACTGGCACACAGAGGATCTGCAGTGTCTGACTCACCCAGGTTTGTAGTCATCAGGCTAAAGTAAGCAGTCAGTAAACCTGCTGTAGACAAATGTTAAGTACAGACACATACACACAAAGTGGAGACAAACACACTGACACAAAATCACTGTTCATCGTTTGAACAAAGAGGGGAAAAACACCCTGAACACTCCACCCTTCCCAGTTCAAGCAGGAAATGCAGAGCATGATAAAGTAGGTTGAACATTTATCAAAGATTCTGTTATCTGTGCTTCAGTCCTTTTGATCATTCATCAGTGTGTGTGTGTGTTCAGTTTTCACTGCAAATGTGAATGTGTTTACCAGTCAATGATGATGTGTTGAAGCAGGATATCATATTATATTTTAGCTAATGCATCAGCTCTGACTGGAGAACTCATAGCAGCAATGAAACACATTTCTAAGCAACTTACTTTTGCTCAATATTGTGAGGTGTTTCTAAACAGTCCAACCAGTAAGAAGGGTTGAGGAACTGACACAAGGAAATATCAACTGTAAACAAATAAGGAAGGGGATTTTAACATTTATGGTTCATAATTTCTGACAAAGAATTAGTGCCTTAACATATAGTTATTTGCAGTAGGTAATGTGCAGTTCAGGTAAAGCTCTGTGTTAAAATCCATATCAATTTCTATGAACTGTAACATTGATTGAAAAGAGTGGGATATAATCTTTATTAACTTACTTATGTTGGTGACTCACCGAAGCTTGCCATCTTTGGAAATGAATGTTCTTAAAATTATTAAATTAAAAACATAAACATCACTTAAGATTAAAAGGGCATTCTCTATAGAATAATATGACAATTATGCAGAGATTTTTTGTTTAAATTGAAGTTTTATTTAATAAACATAGCAGCAAGATAAATATGCAAAGCACTTTAAAAGCTATTTAAATGTATGTAATTAATAAATATATTAACTTAATGTGGTCAATATACACAAACCCTTGACATTAAAGCATGTTGAAAAGATCACTGAGGAGGACCGTTTCATCATCATCATCCTCAGCCCCAAAAATAAAACTCCATCCTTCATAACCAGGTTGTTCGCCCATAAAGAAGTCATCATCCATCCGCAGTGAATGAAGCAGCTCCTCTAAACTAAAATGCTGGAAACCCCTTTTACTATGAAATGTCCCTTTATCGACAAATGGATTGCTGTCCATATCCTCTTTTTCATCTTTCTTGAACTTTCCCTCCCTGGCCTGATCAGGGTTAGTTACGTGGTCCATTTGATCATAGACTCGTCTCTTCTCTCTGTCAGATAGTACCTCATAAGCTGGAGGAAAAATTTAACAAAACTAATCATGAAATACTTCAGTAATATAGTAAATATTTTTTTAATACTTTTACATCCAAACACACACCTTGAGCAATGTGTGTGAAGATCTGCTGTGCATTAGGACTTTGGTTTTTATCAGGATGGTGTTTAAGGGCCAGCCTGTGAAATGCTTTCTTGATCTCTCTTGAAGATGCTGAGCGAGAAACTCCAAGCAGTGAGTAATAGTCACTCAAACAAGTACAGGCACACACACATAACAGAAGTACTATGCATAAATGCTCTGCTGTAGCCATCATCCACCTGAGAAGCAAATGAGAATAATAAACAAACCAGTACATAAATATACACTTTTCAAAACATTTAAATGCAAAGTGAATGTACTAGAAAAAAAAAAACAATTATTAAGTTATCTTTATGAGTAATGTCACATTTATTTACTTGCACATTTATGTGCAGACACTTTTCACTTTTTTTAATCAATCCACTCCTCAAGTTCACACAGGTGTCCTAGCAGAGCAACCACAGGTGTAGTTCATCACACTAACTATGGATATGTTCCACTATGTTTGAAAACCAAAGTCTAAAAAAGGCTTGTTTTGAACAGCAAAGCCTACATTTACTATTTTATGTGGTATATATTTAATTTTATTTTTTTGTAGGTTTTGCTAGAATTATAGTGTGTTTTATTAAAACGAGAAATGATGCTTGATTTACATAATTTCAATACAATGGCACTTTGGAGCTTACAAGGTTTCATAAAGAAATTCATAAATATCAGCAGACTTACCAAAGTATGATACTAATACACCCAGCACTCCCAAAAGAAATAAGTCTAATTGCGATTAACAAACAAACAATTATGCTAACTCAACGTTTCGATACGGTATCGTACCTGCTAACGAACACGATACTTTTCACGAAAAAAAAAATGCCGACTTGCTCGTTTATTTCGTGCACGACGATTCGTTCACTTAAAAGATTTGTTCGAGAAAAAAAATAGATTTGTTCACGAAATAAACGAGCAAGGCGGCATCTCGTTTCGTTCTTGTGTTCAGAAGTTCATTTTGTGGAGGAATAAGCTGCTTCTAGAGCAGGGCTGTCCAAACTCGGTCCTGGAGGGCCGGTGTCCTGCAGAGTTTAGCTCCAACCCTAATTAAACACACCTGAACCAGCTAATCAGGCTCTTACTATGCATAGAAACTTCCAGTCAGGTGTGTTTAGGCAAGTTGGAGCTAAACTCTGCAGGACACCGGCCCTCCAGGACCGAGTTTGGACAGCCCTGTTCTAGAGCCTCGAAATTGTAATTTAGCATAACAAGAAGATTTCCTTGGTTTACCTGTAATGAATTAGTTTGATTAAACGATTCTCTAACCCACACAACTTGATCTGTTGAAAACGCAACTAAATTTATATTTTTAGTTAATTTATTTATTAAAAAGATTCGATTCACTAGAATGAGTCAAAATCACTGGAGCACTGACATCCACTCACATGAGGGCGCTGTGTGTTTTTCCCCACATCTCTTCACGGTAGTGCTGCGCTAGTTGAGAGCGGATTGTAAACACACGGCTATGGCTGCTGAGAGGGGCGGAGGCGACAACAACCTTAACGACGAAATGGGCAACCAACTACAACTCCTGCCAGGTACGTATGCCTGCTAGTTTCCTAATAAACACGGAGTATATATTTTTTATATTTTTATATATATATATCAGCTTAATGTCCTCCTCAGAACATGCAGGGAGATCTTTACTGACAGATCCAGATCCGCAGCTGACAAAGGGGCTCTCTACAAACTTCAAGTGTCTGCGTACACCTGTTATGTAAAACACTTAATTAGTAACGATATTCTACGACACGTTTCGTTGCTGTAGCCTTAATAGCTGCAACAACATTGTTGAGTGAAGCGTGCACGCATTTTGTTGTTTTATTGTATTGTCAACAGACATTCGTTATTATAATCATTGTGTTATTTATCCAGATGAGATATTTGCTTGCACTTTGCTTATTAATGGCTTTATGCATGCCCGGTTGTCCTCAAATGACTCTGCATGATTAAAATCGAAAGTAAACTGAAATAGGTTGTAAATGTAGATGTAGTTGACAAAGTGAAAGTGAATGCTAAAAGGGAATACAGTAAATAATAAGTCAAGTGAAGTCACCTTTATTTTTTATAGTGTTTTATACAATAGAGATCGATTCAAAGCAGCTTCATATTAAAAAGGAATTAAATTCAGTTTAATACCAGCGTTGATGTTGCAAAATTCATGAATTAGTTGAAATTTTGTTGTCATCCAATAGTGTCAGTTCTGTTAAATCGATAATATATTATTGATTATTAAGTGTCTGTTAGACCCCAATTAATCAAGTCAAAGACAGGATGGAAAGGAACCCAAACTCCATGAGGTGACAGAGATGGAGGGAAAAATCCTTGGGAGAAACCAGACTCAGTTTGGGGGACCAGTTCTCTTCTGTCCTAAATGAATAAACATGATGTGATGTTTATTGGGATAAGTGAAATGATATTCTAGCTCTAATCTTTCTGTTTTTCTACAGAAAATGAAGAGGATGACATGGAGACTGAGGATCGAGATGGTGAGGATGCAGAAAAGCCAAGTATTATAAACTTTGACACGAGTCTGCCAACTTCACACGCTGTGAGTGTCATCTGTCAACAGTACATTTAAACTAGTGCTGTCAAATGATTAACATGATTAATCGCATCCAAAATAAGTTTTTGTTTACATAATATATGTGTGTGTACTGTGTATATTTATTATGTATATATAAATAAAATACACACACATGCCTGTATATATTTAAGAAAAATGTGTTACATTTATATATTAAATATATTTATATATAATTTATATGAATATAAATATATACACGTAAATGCATGTAAATATTTTCAAAATATATGCTGTGTGTCTTTATATATACATAATAAACATACACAGTACACGCACATATTATGTAAACAAAAACTTTTATTTTGGATATATATACTTAAATAAACACAGAAAACACAAATATATTATGTAAACAAAAACTTTTATTTTGGATGCGATTAATTCTTTTGACAGCACTAATTTAAACATCAGTCATGTGACCTGACCTGAGGCTAATATGTTTAAAATCATTTGAAGTATATAGCACCTTATTGATACATTTTGAATTCATTAGCATCCACATAATATGCAAGTAGCTGATGGTCAAAGTATTACTATATATATATATATATATATATATATATATATATAAAATCGCAATCTCTTTTTGCATGTTTGTCTATGTTTGTGTGTATGTTGTGAAGTATCTGGGCTCAGACATGGAGGAGTTTCACGGCCGTACCCTGCATGATGAGGACAGTGTGCAGAATCTGCCAGTTCTTCCCCACGTCACACTCATTCTGATCCCAGGTCAGACGCTACCCTTGCAGCTTTTCCGACCACAGGAGGTCAGCATGTTCCGCAACCTCATAAGCCAAGACCGCACGTTTGCAGTGCTTGCACACAGGTATCAACAGACACAAGGTGCAGAATAATAACTACTCCACATTAATGATCACATACCTTTGATTCTTCTTCGAGAACATTATCCAAGCAGGTTGCAGTGGAGGGTTTGCAGGTGTATTTATATTTCTTACATTTCTACATGCACTTTGCAGTTTGACGTGTTTCTATCTCTCCCAGTCCTGATGCGAGTGGAGTGGAGATAAAAGCAGAGTTTGGGACGACTGCAGAGATCTATGCTTTTCGTGAAGAACAGGAGTACGGCATAGAGACAGTGAAGATCAAAGCTGTTGGACGCCAGCGCTTCAGAGTGCATGAAATACGCACACAAGCAGATGGGTAGGGCTATACACATGCTTTCACTAGGTACTACAATGTGCCATCCACAAAATGTACTGTAGTAATAAACCACCATGCTATTTTTCATTGAATTCAGGAATGGAATGTGAAAGAGACACTGCCATACGCACACATTTTTGTTTTTGCAGGATTCGTCAGGCAAAAGTACAGATTTTACCTGAGAGGATTCTGCCAGACCCTTTATGTGCACTGCAATTCCTGCCCCGCTTACATACACACACACCACAGATCAAACACTCACAAACAACACCACCGCAGGACCGGTGCAGCCAGATCTGTAGACAGGTAACTGATGTAAATGATTTTCCTACTCATTAACTATTGTTTTTATTAAAGAACACACAGTTCTTAAACGTTCTGGAATCACAGTTATTTTGCTTTTTTATTGTTTTGCCATTGCAAAACATATTAACTTTTAAAATGTTGAGTCATCCTTGTAAGTCATAAGTAACATACATTTTGCTTAATATGTAATATGCTCTAATTTTCTCACTTCTCACTTTCTTTCACAGAAGAAGATTAATTGTGCTAGTATGACCTCATGGCCTCCTTGGGTGTATGCCTTATATGACTCTGTGAGTTTGATCTCTTATTATTCATTTTATTATATTATACATTTTACTTTATACATTTTTCAAATGCTAATTTTGCATCGTAAGCCTTAAAGGTGTGATTTTTTTTTTTTTACACTTAGAAATGAACAGTACTTTTGACAAATGTTTCTGAAAATGTACAATTAAAAAAAATCATCAGCATTTTTATAATAACAGTGACAACATTTTAGCACTGATGCTTGTGTATGTGTTTCTCTCTAGAAAACTCTCATGAGCAGAGTCAAGAAACAACTCCATGAATGGGATGAAAACCTCAAAGACGAGTCCCTGCCTACGAATCCCACAGGTACACACTGGGTTCAGGCACACAGATGCTCTCAGGCTCACACACACAGTCAAGTAGTTAGAGAGTGTCTCTCTCCCTGCAGATTTCTCATACAGGGTGGCCGCGTGTCTACCAATAGATGATGCTCTGCGACTGCAGCTACTGAAAATTGGCAGTGCCATCCAGAGACTGCGTTGTGAGTTGGACATCATGGACAGGGTGTGTATGTGTATGGTTGCCTCTGTCTATAAATGTTTATGTAAGTCTCTTTTTGTCCAGGAGTTTGTTTTATGCATTGTAATATTGTGAAAAAAGCTAAAAAAATGTTTGCACTTCATGTTTCCTTACAGTGCACCTCTCTCTGCTGTAAACAGTGCCAGGATACAGAGATAACTAGCAAGAATGAGATCTTCAGGTCAGACAATAACTTTAAAAACACTAAGAATTTAGTCACACTTAAAATATTAAAAGGACAGTTCAACCAAAAATGCAAATTCTGTTATCATTTACTCAAACCTGTATGAGTTTTTATCTTCTGCTGAACACAGAATAAGATGTTATGAAGAATGTGGGTAACCAAACAGTTGTTGGTCCTCGTTGACTTCAATAGTATGGAAAAAATACTATGGAAGTCAATGGGGACTCACATTCTTCAATATATCTTCTTTTGTGTTCACCACAAAAACTCTTGAGGGTGAGTAAATAATGAAAGAAATGTTCATTTTTATGTGATCACAAAAAAATTAGATTCTATCATAATTTATTCACCCTCATGTCATACAAATGGATGGTGATTCAAGGCAGTGTTTCCCAACCGGGGTGCCGCGGCACCCTGGGGTGCCGTCTGTCGAGAGCAGGGGTGCCATGTAAAAAATAATTTTTTAATATTTTTAAATTGCTAAAATGTTCAAAAAAGCATCTATTATATAATATCCATTTCTGATGTCGCCAATAATTAGAGATGCACCGAAAATCCAGCTGCCGATAATTAGTTCACCGCTCAGGTTTCACTTTCACGTGGTGTGACGCTCTGCGTATCCCCCTCTATGCGTGTGCGCTCCACTCAGCTCCACTCATATACCGTTCATGCTCATCGGAACAGCAAAGTCCACTCAAAAATTGAGCCGACAGGAAACATCGATGTAGTACAGTATTGTTTCTGTCTGCAATAGCCCTACTGTGTTGTAACATGGTGTGGTATATGGGCAACTCTGGTAACTCTGCCCTCTCATTCATTGATCTGCTAACCGCTATGTTATGCTCACGTGTTCTGATAATAATAGCTTTCTAGGACTAAACATTATTTGGATAATTGGTAAA